>NW_008583494.1:0-6428 GCF_000691845.1 Merops nubicus | reverse complement strand
TTATAATATATAATATATAATAAATAATATATAAAATGATACACCTGATAGAGCTGTGTTCCTTCATCACAGCCCTGCCCAACAGGGAGGAAAGTCCCCAACTGAAGTAGGAGCCTCCCCCTGCAGTGCTGGGGCAGCTCTGGAGTCCTCAGCACAGCAGAGCCAGGGAGCTGCTGGAGCGGGGCCAGAGGAGCCCCAGCAATGGCACGAGGGGGGAACCCCTCTGCTGGGAGCCCAGCAGGAGAGAGTTGGGCTGGGGCAGCCACAGAGGAGAAGGCTCCAGCTGGGGAGACCTGCTGGGGGCTGCCAGGGCTTCAAGGAGGACTATAGGAAAGATGTATTTCCTGAAGACCACATTTCACAGTAGGTTAAAGAGATGACACCAGTAGGACCTGAGGAACCATTTCATCAACTTGTCTTTTTATGCTCAAACCCACTGGGGTGGAACTCTGACTCAAAGGCTTGGAAATTTTTGGCTGAGAGGCAGGAGGACTTGGGGAGCAACAGGTTTCTTAGACCCAGTATGAACACCCTCGAAGAGATGAACCTCCTTGAAGAGAGGGGCCAGAGACAGCAGAGGCAGCTCATGTCTAATTCAGAAAGAATCATAGAATGGTTTGGGTTGGAAGGGACCTTTCAAGGTCATCTAGTCCTGCAGGGAGCAGGGACATCTGCAGCTAGAGCAGGGTGCTCAGAGCCCCGGCCAACCTCCCCTGGGATGGTGCCAGGGATGGGGCTGGTAGGTCCCCTTTAAGTGCTGAAGGGCCACCAGAAGGTCTCCCTGGAGCCTCCTCTTCTCCAAGCTGAACAAGCCCAACTCTCTCAGCCTTTCTTCATAGGCTGAGTGAGCAACAAGAGCTGTGAACAACTTGTTTTGGGAAACAGGAGCAGCAGCCAACCACCTTCTTCCTCTGTAGACCCTTCCTGGCCATCAAGTCAACCTGAGGCAGAACCTCAGCAGCATCCCCACTTCCCACAGCTTCATTTTCCTGCAAATCCCCCCAGATCTGTGCACGCTGGGTTACAGGAGGCAGCTCTGCACATCACACCCTGTGTCTGAGGGTCCCTTGAACCTCCCAAGCAGGGAAAATGGGTTTAAATGTGAGGAGTTTGGAACTCCACACTGGTGCTGTCAGTTCAGCAGCGACTGCTTAGGTTGTGCTGAGTATCTGAGATCAAATAGGAACGGGCTGATTTAGGGTTTGCCAGGCTGTCTAGAGCAGCTTGAGGCTATGTTTGAAGCATTGCCTGTCAGGGAAAAAAGGCTTCTCAGTGTGGGAGTAAATGTTCTCTCTGTTGGGTGTTGAGAAGTGAAAATCTTTTCCTTCACAATCCAATTAATGGTTCCAGTTAATAAAGAACCAATGGCCACACTACCTGTGCTTATACCTGACAAAGAGATTAGAGGCAGGGTAGCCCAGTAGGGTCAGACACGCTCCTACAAGCTGAAATACCTTTTGTTCTACTCCCCGTTGTAGGGAGTTGGGTAAATTTAAAGCAATTTCTTGTCATTTCAGAAATCCAAAAAGGGCTCAGGGAAAGTGAGCCCTGGACTGAGTCAAGCTGTGCTGTCACTCGCTGGAGCAGAGCAGCCTCAGATCAGAGACAAAGTGGAGCTGCTATTGTGGCACGGTGGCTTTGTGGAGAGCAGAGGAGGTGGATGAGTGTTTTGCTGTGGTGTTCAGAAGGAGAAAATCAAAATGAGCTGGGAAGGGGCTCAGGGGAAGCCAGTCCCACAGAAACTAAGAGCCTTACTCACTACCTCCCTTCCTCAGGCTCAGAAAAGGGGGAAATCATAAAAGCTTCTCAGGAGCCTTTTCAGGCTGTGGCTCTGCTGTAAAATTTGAGAACAGCAAACACAGCAAGAAGAAACAAAAAAAAAATCATCCAGGTGAGTATGATCTGATCTCAGTATTATGCAAGGCTTAGAGAACAACCAGGCGAGGAGGGAGGACAAAAGAAAATGCCTCGTTGAGTTCTCTGCTGAATAGATTTCCACAGAGTGACCTGATGAAATGGGGTTTCTCAGTGAAGAGAAGGCAGCAGATCTCAGCAAAGGCACTTTAGTGAAGAGCATTAGTGAAACAGTCATGAAAAAAGTGCTTTGGATGGAGTGGAGGGGATTAATACAGGCACTCCAGACTGGCTGAAGTTTAACCTTGGAAAGGAAAGTGTTGGGCAGGAGGGAGGGTGCTGAGGAGTTTTCTCAAGGGTCATTCTTAGCAGAAAAAGTTCCAGTGTGGAGAAGTAACACAGTGGAGCTAAAGCTCCAGGTCAAAATAGGAGCTGGAAAGAATCATAAAATCACAGAATCATTAAGGTTGGAAAGGACCTCTAAGATCATCAAGTCCAACCAGCACCCAGCACTCCCATGGCCATTAATCCATGTCCCCAAGTGCCCCATCTATATGTTTTTTGAATCCATCCAGGTTTGGGGACTCCAGCACCTCCCTGGGCAGCCTGGGCCAAGGCCTCACCACTCTGCCAGGAGAGAAAATCTTCCTCACATCCCATCTAAACCACCCCTGGCACAACTTCAGCCCATTTCCTCTTGTCCTATTGGTAGTAACCTGGGAGAAGAGGCCAACCCCCGCCTCACTTCCCCACCCCAGCTTCCTTTCAGGGATTGCAGAGAGCATTAAGGTCTCCCCTCAGCCTCCTCTTCTCCAGACTAAACACCCCCAGTTCCCTCAGTATCAGTCTGAGCACAGCAGAGCTCTGGGACAATAATTTGGTGGAGCTGTGGAGAAGGGAAACGCAATAGAGGCATCAAACTCTGGAGAGAAGCAGAGCAGAAATCCTGCCTTTACTGATGTCTTTCTTGTACTGAGGAGCCCAAAACTGGACACAGGAATCCAGATGGAGCTCCATAAGTGCCACGTAGAGAGAAATAATCACTTCCCTTGACCTGCTGTCCATGCTTTGGCTGACACAGCCCAGCACAGCGTTGGCCTTCACTGCTGCAAGGCTCCCCTGCTGACTCACATCAAACTGAGGGTTTGTGGCTGGTGATGCCACTGGTAAGAACCTGCTGTGGGAAAAGGATGTGGATTTACAGAGTGGAGTGCAGGAAATGTCACCTTGAGGGAAGATAAGGAGCTGAAGCAGTGTGGCTTCTCAAAGCTTTGTGCTGGGGAGTGATCCAGTTCAGGGTTCAAGCATCTTCCCAGGGAGAATACACCAAAAAATAAATACAGCTGCTGGACTGAGCAGAGGAAGGCACAATCTCCTGAGGCTGCTTCTTATTGGAACAGGGTAAACACAGAAAGAAAGCTCAGTTCTTCAGAGTGGGAGCAATTCCTAATAGAAGTGGTAATGTCTTAATTTCCTGGAGAAAATTTCCTGGTATCTCCCAGGACAAGAGTTTCACCAACCCCAAATGCACGTTCAGGAGTTACCGTGCACCAAGGACCAGGCTCAGGAGGCATTTTGGATAGAACCACACTCTTCTGGAAGCTGGTAGAGCTCAGTATCATAGTGGTGGCCATACCAGGCCAGGAGATGGGCCCTGGTGATGTTTAGTTTGTAACAGATGAAGAAGTGTGAGCAGCTCAGCAGAAAAGCAGATGGCAAAGGGAACCAAGACTGCAAACCTCCTTGCCTGGAGAGCTGAGCTAAGTTATCCCTTTGGCATCTCCTTGCTGCATGACTTAGACATGCCAAGGACTTGACTTCAAATTTTTGGCTGCAAAGAGCCAAAGAAGAGGAGTCAAGAAATCCCATTTCCCTTTGCTGGGTCACTACTGGAACCTTTCACCCCTTTGTCTTTCCCTCTTCTGGAGAAAATGAACCAAGAGCAATGGAAAAGGGAGGTCCCCTGGGCACCACGGGCCACAGAAACAAATCCCATCTTGTTGGAAGAACTAGGTGAGGACTTTTATCTGCTTGTATGAAACTTTACAACACTGGAAGAGCTTCACAGGTAGCTCATATATCTGATAAACTTGGAAAGCAATAGGTGGGATAGGGCAGGACTATGATTCTGTGAGAGTGATGAAACTCTGGACCAGGTTGCCCAGAGAGGTGGTCAATGACCATCCCAGGGGAGGTTGGCCGGGGCTCTGAGCACCCTGCTCTAGCTGCAGATGTCCCTGCTCCCTGCAGGGGGTTGGACTGGATGACCTTCAAAGGTCCCTTCCCACCCAAACCATTCTATGATTCCATGAGGAAAATTTTCTTCCTGCCTTCCTTCCCCCTTGAAAATGTGCCCAACATAATTTAAGTACAGGTGAAAAACAAGAGGTCTAGCCTAAAACAAGGAAAAAAACACCATTATTTCATTGGCTGGATAATTTATCTCTAGTTTTATAGAGCCTTCAAGCTACCCACTATCTAAAGAGAAAATAAGACCAGATTTATGTGATGATGGTGGACTCCACGTGTCTCAACGTGCTCCTCTGGTGGTTTTGCATCCAGGAAAGATGAATCCACACAAACACTGCAGCTCTGGGTGCTGAGCCAACATCAGCAGTGAGTGGTGGGGGTTGTTTGACTTCAGTTGTGAAGAGCTTGGATGAGAGATTCCCTCCTGAGCATTTTTAACTACATACATCTTCAATATCTGTAGAACAAACTGTGAATCTGAACAAAAAAAAAACCCAAAACCCACCAATTGCTGGTCAAGAAAGACAGAAGCTGCTTCACCTGAAAGTGGTTATTTATTTGTCTTCAAAATTCCAGTAAGCTGAATCATTAATTTTAAAAGTTAATTGCAGGAATGAGCAGAATTATTTCCCTGTAGTGGTCATGGAGAAAAAAGGAAAAGACAGAGTGAAGAACAAAGGGAAAAAACAAGGGGGCTAAGAGAGTACAGAGATTTAGTGGCCAATAGTTGGGGAGAGGAATAAAAACAAGAGGAATGGAGAAATCTGGAAAGGGGGTTAACAAGTGACAGATGAGAGACTAGAAAGAGTCTTTCTCCAGTTTGCTCTTCAGCAAGCTGAAGACACCAAATTCGTGGCCATTGGAGACTCTATTCAAAATTATCCCACTGCAGGTTCCTGAGGAAAGGGATTTTGACTTGCCAGCTCTCTCTGCCCTCTCCTGCTGCTGTGTTTCCTGGATGGGCATGGAGAAAAACAGGAGAAAAGCAGAACAATGAAGAAAATGCTCATGCCTGGAGGCCAGCAGAGATCTTGGTGCACGGGGCAAAGAACAATACTCACCAAACCCCGAGGCAGAGACATGAAGATGGACTCCTGCCACGAGAAAGGGAGGAGAAACCTGAGCGAGCCCATCTCCAGAGAGACATTGTTTGCTTCCTGGCATGGCCAATGTCACCCCGACCCGCTGGTCCCACTCACAAAGGCTCCTGGCAGCCAGGTCCATGCTCCAGTGGCCTTCTCCTGGCCAGTCCCTGGCTGCCTCCACCCAGCCGGACACGCGGGGCCAATCCTCCCTCCTCCAGATCCGGCTGCTGAGGCTCCACCAGCAGCACACACAGAGCCAAGGGGCACAGCTCTGCTCCACCCAGCACGAGATGGGGCTGCTGGCAGCCAAGCTGCCCCCCAGAGCTGCAGGATTTATCTTCTTATCTCTCTGATAAGCTCTGGACCCTGTCTGCGAGGCATGGACACAATGGACAATAGCAGGACAGCAGATCCACCACGGGGTGTAGTTTTCAGGGTGCATCCATCCCTGACTGGTGCACAGGCACTGAGATTCCTCAAGAGTCTCCTCCAGCTATGGTGCTCTACAACATTTTCATCAGATTCATTTGGCCAGGGATTTTTTGTCTCTATTTTTGAAGGTTTTTTTAGGTCACAGCCTAAAGGAATTAAAAGGGAAAAAAAAACCAGTTTATGAGCAGGAGTTAATAAATTTCCAGTTACCATGGTGATGTAGAAGGACATCTGAGAAAGCTGCTCTGAGTCCTGAACTATCCAGGGTCTTCATTAACAAATTGCATGCTAGAATAAAGGTTTGGGCTTGCTGGGTGTGCAACGAGGAGGCTGGAAGGGAGGACTGGAGGACACTGACACGGGTGGGTTTTCTGCAGGAGAGAGAAGCAGCTGCTGGAGAAGGTGGCCTGAGCAACATCTGGTGGTGCAGCAACCCTACAGGAGAGGAGTGAGGCTGCAGTGGGCAAAGAGGTTGGGCAAAGAGGTGCTCAGAAGGGTACAATGCCAGCCTGGTGTGGCAAAGGCAGAAATTGTTCTTTCTGAAAAAAAAACCCCAAACCAACGAGGTTATCACTTCTCAGGCACTTCACTGACTCTGTTTGTTGCTCCAACTGCCTGGTTTTCAGGTAGTTTGCTCTTTAATGCTTTGGGTACCATACTTCAAGATGAGGTGGGGGAGTTGGAGAGCCTAAAGCTAAGATGGTTAAAGGACCAAGACAATATGGCCTACAACAAAAATCTGGAAGAATTGTGATCGTGATGACAGGGGAAAAATGTGGGAGCCATGATGCCTCGTGGAGCTGGAAT
>NW_008583493.1:2193-5024 GCF_000691845.1 Merops nubicus | reverse complement strand
AAATGGGTTTCTTTACTCTTCCTATAAAGCCAGTTCACATTTTAACTAGTAAGGTATCAATCCCAAAAGTCTTGAGAACTGCTGGTATATAAAAGACAATTTATTTGATTAATTCCCAAAGGATAATTTAGGAAGGTGACAAGTCACCTCAACATGAGACACATTGAAATATATAAGCTAATTTACACACAAAAAAGGTGAACTTGCACATATATTTAAAAATATCAATAAAACATCTGGACATACAAATGGAAAAATCTACAGTTGTGGTAGTTAAAATAAATATACTAAAATTAGCAAACATTTTATCCTTTTTTATATTATTATTATTATTGCACAGTTATAGAAGATATATTTGAACTTGTTTCATTTTGTGAAATATTTGCTGTTTGTTTCTTTTCAAAATAGCTTACCAGATTTGAGTAACATAAATCTTTTACAGTATCTTAATGACAATGCTCTTAAGAAAGACAGGACTGCCATATCTCCAGAGAATCTGATGGAAAAACAATAATAACAATAATCTGAAACACAGAACAAACACATTTAGTGGAAATACTGAATATGAACCTAACAAGCAAATTAATCATCCTTGTGAAGTTTCTTAGTGGTTGATCTTCTAAATTCACCACTCATTTCCATTTTCAGAACTGGGGCATTAAAGGTCTCCCCTACTGGTATCTTCTGCCATTTGGGCTGTTCTGTGATGATCAGTGCTCAGGCCACTCTGTTTGTAATTTGTGACTTAGAAAAAAAATGGCTGTTGATTGAGGAGTGTTTAATTTTAGTTCAGACATAACATTTGTCCAATCTCCCAAATACATGTAACATAGTGTCAAGTGCATCAAAGTAATGCCTAGAAGTGACTGACAAAACTAGGATTTCCAAGCCAAGAACAGCAAAGGGAAGACTGATCCCAACAGGTTTTCCAGGAAAAACTATAGCATGGGGTGTCATCTTTTCCCAAGGAGTAACAAGAAACCTGTTTCCTTTCCCAAGGGAAGAAAAACAAGGGTCAAAAAAAGAACCATACAGACTCATCAGCAAGCATAGGTGTTTGAACAGACTTTGTAAGCTATGTTGCCCCAAAAATATGAAGAAATCCTCTGAGAAGTCTCTTTCTGTAACCAGTCTTTTATAAAGTGTCTTTCCCTTTCCAGTGTGGTTGCATCACTCATGTTGCTGGCAGCAGTCCTTGGGGAAGATGCTGCCCCACTGTCAGATCAGACACTGAGTTGTAAATTGCATTTTCCTTCTGCACATAAGTAGTATAAGGTTCCACTTCCATTGTGTCATCCTAGCAAAACAAAACCAAAAGCTGTAAATACAAAGAGCAGTTTAGTTTGGCAACACTCTACAAGCCTTCTGTCTGGACTGAAGAATTGGAAATAGTGTTCTCATATTTATGCCTTTCAAATCCAAGAAAAAAAGCCTCCATTGCTTTTTCTACCAAAGAACAAATATTGCTGTTTCTGTCAAAGATTTGGAAGGTGAAGAGAGTAGAGACACAGAGCTGATTGCTCAGCTACATGGGAAGCTTTTAACAGCACTGGAAATTCAAATGAAGTCAGGAATACCTCAGCTTTCATTGTTTCATAAAATGGTTGGTTCTTTGTGGATTGAGCATACAAAATAAAGGATGGCCTTCAGACCTTGCTACATTATCATTCTGGACACCAAAAGGGATATTCCTTTTTCCCCTGTGTCTATTAATATTGTTGTTTAATCCTCTTGCTTGCTAAGAGCTTTCTTCATTCCCTCCCTTCCCAAGTACTGTTTGTACAGCAGTTGTGGTCAGTGTATCTCACAGGACCAGGGAGATGTGGTGGGATTCACCCCCTGCTAAGATAAAGGGTGGCAGTTGCTGAGCCTTTGCTGGTGGAATATGCCTCTAATGTATGCCCCAAATCAAATGGTAGGCTTTGTTTTGTCCTGAGACAGAGCCAAGAGCAAGCATACAAGACACCATAGCACCTGCTGAAAGTAGAGAGTAAAAATCAAATGTTTTCCCTTTGTACATCATATTTTCATGGGTATGAGAGGATCCTTGATGTCCTAGTTTGGCTAGGGTAGGGCTAATTTTCATTAACACTGATTAGACAGCTGATTTAGTGATGGTTTAATCTGCATCCTTCTCCTTACCTGAGGGGCATGTGTAGGAGCAGTTTCAGGAGGCTTGGTTTGGTGGCACAGTCTGTGAAAAAGGAAACAATTCTTGAAGCCAGTTCCTTCATTGGACAGTATCACAGCTCATGAAACATTTATTTTTCTTGTCATGAAAAGCAAAGCCAAAAAAAAGTCTTCTCATGCCTCTCCTTGACTTTTGATCCTGAAATTATGGCACCCTGAGATTCTTTAGAGCTCTTCTGTCATACTTGTGGGAGCTTAAGCAGAAGGTTAAATTCAGAGTCCTCTGGAAGGATGCGCAATTTGCAGTTAGTGGAATTGTACTAAATTGTACTGTACTGAAGAACCAACCCCCTGATCTAAACAAGAGGGATGCTGACAGACCACTACAGCATCTGAAGAAGGGCTTTATTCCTCTAGAAATCTAGATTTCTTCCAGCACTAGACAACCTTTCCCTAGCACCCTATCATACATACCTGTCACTGTGGACCTTAAAATAGTAGATGACAGCCATGAAGGTGATAATGCTCAGGAAACAAAGAGCAATGGAGACATGCAGGATAAAACTGTTGTTGCCTAAACACAAAGAGTGAGTCTTAGTGATATTTTCTTACTGCTCAGTTTATGATTTCAGTATAAGGTTAAAGTTGCTTTAGTACATAGACATGTTTTCAGCATGTTTGTAAAATAAATATCATCCCCT
>NW_008583493.1:0-2162 GCF_000691845.1 Merops nubicus | reverse complement strand
GAAGGAAAGTCACTAATGAAAGCAAAAACCAGAAACCAAATGTCATATAGTGTCAGATATTCATGACTCAGAATGATTTGTCTCTGCTGGCCACACAAGAGCTGGTTCTCTTTCTCTCCCTTGCCATAATCTGAGCAAGACACTTCATGTTTGCATCTAAAAAAGTTTTGCTGCTGGCCTGCTGAAGAGTGATTATTTTAACACTAAGATCATGGCTGCTTTATCTCTGTCTCCAACAACACTTTTACCAACAGAAGGAAATGATCATCCTCATGTATATTCCTTCTAGGGAGGGAACCATTAGGAAATAGTGTCTAGAATCCAAACAAGCTTGTGATGAGGAAGAAGTTCTTCCCCATGAGAGTGGTGAGACCCTGGGATGGGTTGCCCAGGGAGGGGGTTGAGGCCCCATCCCTGGAGGTCTTTAAGGCCAGGCTGGAGGAGGCTCTGGGCAGCCTGATCTAGTGGGAGGTGTCCCTGCTCATGGCAGAGGGGTTGGAACTGGGGGATCCTTGTGCTCCCTTCCAGCCCTGACAGATTCTGATTCTGTTTTAGCAGAGGACTTAGCAGTGTTGGCTTGATGGTTGGACTGGATGATCTTAAAGGTCTCTTCCAACCTAAAGGATTCTGTGTTGTCTGTGATTCCACTGGTGGTGGTGAGATGCACCTGCTGGATATTTCCAGGGATGCCCCATCCCTGGAAACATTCCAGGTAAGGTTGGACAGGGCTCTGAGCAACCTGCAGGAGGATTGGACTAGATGACCTTCTAAGGTCCCTTCCTACCCAAACCATTTTATGCTTCTATGTTTGTGTTCTGGGACAGTGCTGTGGTCTCTGTAGGACACGACTGACTGTTTCCATCACTCTTATAGCTTTTCTTTCCTAGAAAGGAGAAGAGTGTGCACAGGAGGCTGTGCAGAGAGGGAGACTCACCCGTGGGGTGGCAGGTGATGAGCTTGCTCTGGTTGCCAGTCGGGTGGGACACGAGGCAGGTGGCGTTGGTCACGTTGGTGCTGCAGGCCGTGAAGGTGCTGAGCACGGTCACCGTCCCGTTGTCGTGGCCTTCCTCCCGGGGGGCAGAGCTGCTCTCGGGGGCCCACGAGATGCCAGCGGGAGGCTTCCCTGCCACCGCCTGGCACACGGGGTTCCCGTGCTCGTCGCAGTGCAGGACCAGCCTGGGGGGGGCTGCAAGAGCCTCAGGGGGGGGCAGAGGCATGGAGTTAGTTCCCCACACCGGGCCTAGGGTGGATTTGTCCCCTACCCAAAATGGACACGGTGAAAAGAGGATGTCAGAGCTGCTGTCCCATCACTGCGACATGGGCCAGAGGCACAAGAGCCAAAGTTCACCCTTTGTTTTTCCTTTTGGACAACTCTGCCTCATTTGGGTGAGTTACCACAGCCTGGCACCATTAGAGGAGGTTTCCCTGGACGTTGAGGTGAGGAATTACCCCAAATACAGGCCTGAATTAGACTTTTGTCCTAAGCAGCCACCGTACATCTGGCTTTTGGAGTATTTGAATACCAGCATAAGAGGAAATGGGTCTGTTGCTACTCTCTGGATCAGAACATGCCAGGTTGGGTGGAATTTCTCAGCACCGTGACACGAGGAAGGAGTCACTTACCCAGCACAGTCAGGTGGTAGGTCTCGTGGAAATTCCCCTCTGTTGCTGCTACTTCACAGGTGTAGTTTCCCTCATGGGCTGTTCCCACTTGCCGTATCTCAAGGGCAGGATCCTGATCCGGTGTGGATTTCCAGTTGATGCTGTCATGGCAGTTTGTTCTGTTTGTCCACTTCCTATCAGTCCTGTACCCCAAGGTGCAAGATACTCCAACCTTGGGGCTAATTTTCCATGTTATCAAAGTGATATTTGAACTGGGAGGGCAGGGGAGCACAGAGGTGTCCCCTACTATCACTGACACTCTGTTGTACTCTGGAGGAGAGAAAGAAGGAGAAGGATGTGTGAGAAGGTGCCCCGGGTTGTCAGCCATAGCCTTGGAGTTCTGGTCTGTGGTCCACAGAGGAATGTCTACCCTGTCACACACCTGGGTGAGGCCCTTTCCATGCTCCCCTGCAAACTGTCACCTTATATTACAGCAGTGGATTATGGAGTCAGTGACCTCTCACTGCCTACCCCCTCTGTCGGGGACATGGCCAGTGGCA
>NW_008583492.1:0-12991 GCF_000691845.1 Merops nubicus | reverse complement strand
GGAGGAGAGGCCTCATGTCTTGGAATACATCTCTACTGAACCCACAGTGCCTCTTGGGGGCCAGGCACAGATGCTTTTCCAGAGCAGGCCACCAGAGGCATCTCTGGATGAGGACAGCATAGACTGCCTGTACAGGTAGGGATTCATGTCTGCAGGGGTGGAGGGTTGTGTATCTCTACCTTGAATGGACATGACACATTTCTCCATGTCAGGTTGAATCCTGGAATAGGCAGGTCGGAGGAGTTTCTCATGGCAATGCTGCAGGTGCCAATGGGGCACACCCTTAGTCCAGAAGAGGCCAAGCTGCTCATGAACCAGACAGTACAGCAGGTCCAGGATACCCTGAGCATCTCAAATGATGTTGCTCGGCACCTCCTCATGCACTGCAGGTGGAATGTGGATTTCCTGATCCAGCGCTATGTGGAGAACCGTGAAGCTCTGCTCATCTCCTCGGGGCTGCAAGTACAGAACGCCCAGCCCCCGCCCAGCCCAGGGACCCCCTGCCCAGTCTGTGTGAACCAGCTGTGTCCCACTGAGAAGCCACCAATGCTCTGCTGCATGCACTACTGCTGCAAGGTGAAGGTCTTTGGTTGTTGGCTCCTGTAACTTGGTAGAGAATTGCTGCTGCTTAGTTGCAGCAGTCATTCTTTGTCTGAAGCTGTTATCAGGTGGTTTTCAGAAAGCTCATACATTCTCTTTTCTCAGCTCCCTTGTTGTGATCCTTCAGTTCCTGGTTAGTCTGTTCCTGCTTTTGAGTACTTACCCCCATTCAGTGGTGGTTTCGTGCACCCTCTGCTGGGTGGGGTGGGCTTCCAGGCTGACATGACCCTTGTGGTGCAGCTCCTGATGGGCTCTGATCTCTCCTCTTGCCTTCGCAGCCCTGCTGGAAGGAGTACCTCACCACCCGCATTGAGCAGAGCATGATTGTCAGCTGCACCTGCCCCATATCCGAGTGCCACGCGCAGCCAACGACAGCCTTCATTTGTTCCATTGTTTCCTCTGAGGAGATCATAGCCAAGGTGAAGTAGGAGAGGTGGTTCTGTTTCATTTTGGTCAGCACTAGCAGATAGTCTCGCTGCTGCTTTTCCCCTTCCTATTACTAAGATTGGCAGTGTGACAATTGAGGCAGAGCAGATTTCTCGCAGGTGGTGTCTGTTGTCTCTGGCCATGAACAATACCAGTTATTGAGGAAAGGGTAATATCTAAAGAGCACAGTGGTAGTTCCTCTAAACATGTCTCCAGCAAACAACATTTCAGGTACATCCTTAGTTGAGGACCAGGTGAGAGCTGTGGTAGCAGATCCTCTACTAAAAGCATCCTCTACTGGTGTGCTGGATGGAAGTGATTGTAAAATCTGGGATGCATGAAGAGAAAAACACTTGAGCAATTTCATTTTATCACTGCATCAATGACCCAAATATCCTTTCTCCTGTCAGTCTGGCTTTGAGCACCTCAGGTTTCTGCGAGGATGGCAGAAGTTACCACGTCAGACTTAATCTTCACTCTGAGTCTGTGGGTCTGCAGACATCTCTAAACCAGGCTTCTTGAGCTCTGTTCTCCTTAGTCCTCAGTCGGCAGGGGAAGCAGGAGCTGCTCGTTCTGAGGCAGAAGCTACTTTTTCTCCCTATTCTTTCAATTTTTGCTTATTACTTAAAGCTGAATGCCTTCCCCACCTGATGGCAGAGCTGTGGCTGTCACATGACAGACTCTTTTTGTTAATTGCTGGACAGAACAGGTGTCTCATCTGTTTTCCACTGAGCTGTTGTTTGACAGGTCTCTACCAGTAGTTCCTTCTCCAAAAATAATTCTCCTCCTCTTCCAGCCCATTACTGTCATTATGATCCTGTGTGGACAATCACAAGGAGAAATGAACAGTAGCTATAAAGGCCACTGTATCTATCTCACAGCTTTTCTGGAAGCTTGCGAACTGACAAGCAAAACGGGAAGGCTACAAAAAAGCATTTCCTTCAATATATCTTTTATACCTTGTTTTCTAGAAGTGCTTGGAGAATTAGTGCATGTTTCTGAGCAGTTAGCTCTTACTGGCTTTGGAGATCCTGTAATCACACCTGTCTGAGAGCAGGGTTTAATATTCTATTGCTGTGTCTAGCATATTAAAAAATATTATTGCAGGTCAACATAAATTGCAGCCAGTTTTAACAAGTTGCTCTGATGGTCCCGCTGAAGTGTCCTTTCCCTTTTTACTCAGTATGTGGTATGGCTGGAGTGTTAATGCCTCGTGAGGAGTCACACATACAGGCATAGAATCATACAATCACTGTGGTTGGAAGGAGCCCTCCAGGATCATCAAGTCCAACCTACACCCCACCATTTCCCTAACCACTAGACCACAGCCTCAAGTGCTACGTCTGCTCGTTTTTTGAACCCCTCCAGGGATGGTGACTCCATCACCTCCCTGGGCAGCCCGTTCCAATGCCTCACCACTCTCCCAGGGAAGAAATTCTTCCTAATATCCAACTGAAACCTCCCCTGGTGCAACTTGAGGCCATTTCTTCTTGTCCTATCATCAGTAATTTGAGAGAAGAGACCAACACCAGCCTCACTACAACCTCCTTTTAGGTAGTTGTAGAGAGCAATGATGTCTCTCCTCAGCCTTCTCTTCTTCAGACTAAATAGCCCCCATTCCCTCAGCCGCTCCTAATTAGACTTGTTCTCTAGGCCCTTCACCAGCTTCATTGCTCTTCTTTGGACCTGCAACTTTGTGCTGTTTTGTTGTGAGCAATTTTTCAGTCAGAGTTAGAGTCCAGAGGCACCAGACCCCAGCTGTAAGGCTTAACCTTGCAGCTTCTCTGCCTTAAATCTCCTTCCTGGTTTCTTATTGCAGTATGAAAACGCCCTCTTCAGAGGCTTTGTTGAGTGTTGCTCCAATCTGACGTGGTGCACAAACCCTCAGGGTTGCGATCAGATCCTCCTTAAAGATGGACTTGGCTATGGGGCAGCCTGTTCCAAGTGCTCCTGGATATCCTGCTTCAACTGCAACTTCCCAGAGGTGAGGCTGAGCTGAATCATGGTCAATGCTGTCTTGGTTTGGCACATGCCACTCTGCTTTTGTGTGGTTGACTGGTTGTCTTTTTCAGGCCCATTATCCTGCCAGCTGCAGCCACATGTCTCAGTGGGTGGATGATGATGGGTACTATGAGGGAATGACAAGTGAAGCCCAAAGCAAACATCTGGCTAAGCTCATTTCGAAGCACTGCCCAAGCTGCCAGGCTCAAATAGAGAAAAATGAGGGGTGCCTGCAGTGAGTATCTGGTTTCATTTGCTAAAGGAGACTGAAAGACACACAGTCCATTGTGCATTATTTTTATATTTTTGGCTCTGGAGTAAGAAGTGCAGCAGGCCTGTTTTATAGTTTTAGAAGAATGAATGATTGCTTTTAATTCCTAGGAAAAGCAAAATGTTCCCCAGCTTTCTGAGTTAAATCCATTGATAGCTCCACAGCAGAACTGAGTACCTTTTTACAGCACATGCTTGTCTGCTCTCAGAACCTGCTAACCATCTGTGAATGTTGACATACAGAGAGAGGTACAGGTTATGGGAGTGGATAGCTCAGCATCATTTTTTCTCTCATACTCAACTATTCTTGTAACTTTAAGCAGTTTAACTACCTCTTTTGAACTGACTTGGATCTCTGGTACCTTTTTACATGATAGGGGAGTTACTTCCAGGCTTTGAAGCCAGGGCTTAGGAGTCACCATTTGTTTCTTTCCTGCACTGGCACAGCCCTTGGTGCCCAGCTGTGATATGTACCCACACGTTGCCAGTAGCCCTGGGGCTGCTCAGTGCCTTTTTGCACTGTGCAGTGCTGCATTACTGAGGGAAGAGGTGAGGGGCTCAGTCTTCAGTCTGTAGAATGCTTAGTTCAGCCTTCAAGTGCTCGGCACGTTGATACTATGAGATTGTGCTGCTGGCTGACCCAGCTCGTTTTTGGAAACACAGGGACTGGTTTTAACCATTGTCTGTTCCCAGCAAAGGCTTTAAAAAAAGTACATGCAGGAAAATGCTGAGCAAGTAGCAGTGACTGGGTTGCACACTCCAGCCCTGGGATGAAGGGGAGCACTGGGAGGAACTGTCTGCCAGTGGCTGTTAGGACTCAGTGATTCCCGTTGTTCTTCTCCTGCCATGCAGTATGACGTGTGCAAAGTGCAATCACGGCTTCTGTTGGCGCTGCCTCAAGCCCTGGAGGCCGACTCATAAGGATTATTACAACTGCTCTGCTATGGTGAGTGGTTTATGCTTGTGCTCAGATGCAGCTGGCCTCTCAGAGAGAGGGTGAGGATCTCCACTTGTGCCTGTTACTCTGGGCTTTGTGCACTTGGCAGTAACATTGATGGTATTGTCAAAGTCTGTACTTGTGGTAGCCATTTCCAGGCAATCCTGGTACCTGACAGAAATGGCTCCAGGTTACTTCTGCCTTTCCTTTCAGGTGAGTAAAGCAGCTTGGCAGGAGAAGCGTTTTCAGGACTACAACGAGAGGTGCACCTTTCATCATCATGCAAAGGTAAGACCTCCTCCTTCCTTTGCAGGTGCTGACTGTTGCCTTATCCCTGGTGAGCCAGGACCCTTTCTCTTGTGTCTCAATGTATTTCACCTGAAGCTGAGAAGCAAGTTCTGGATCCAGGTGAGGATGCCTGGTCCTCTCACCCTTGCTCTAAGGGATAGTTCTTGGCCTGGTTTCTTCTACCAAATCTGTTGTGAGAACTGAACACCTAACTTGTGGTGTTCATGTGCTGAAACTGGTGCAGTTCTTGGAAGCAATGACCCTGAGAGAGCTCCCTCACAGACATGTAGCTGTGCAGGTCTCTGCAGGGAGTGCCTGAGCCTGTCACCCCTCCCAGAGGGCAGCCTGTGTGGGGGGTGACCAGGGGGTTGATCTGCTCAGCCTGGTGGCAGAGCTGAAAGAGGAAGTAGAAAGGTTAAGGAGTATCAGGGAGTGTGAGAGGGACATAGATTGGTGGAGCCACACCCTGAGGCAAAAGCAGCAGTTGGAGGACCCACAAGAGGCAGAGGGTCCCCTGCCCTCTTGTCGCTGGGCGGAGGGAGGGGACCTGAGAGATGGGGGGGAAATGGGAGCAGGTCAACTGTCTCAAAGGGGGAAAAGGATTCTTGCCCGTAAGTTGGCAGGGCTCACTGAGAGGGCTTTAAACAAGGTTTGAAGGGGGAAGGGGATAAAACCAGGCTCCTTAGAGATCAGCCCAGGGGAAACACTCGGGTGTTGGGGATGAAATTGACAGCCCAGCTCAAGTGCATCTACACCAATGCACTAAGCATGGGTAACAAACAGGAGGAGCTGGAAGCCAGGAGGAGCAGCAGAGTAACTGTGACATGGTCACCATCACAGAAACACGATGGGATGACTTGTACAGCTGGAGTGCTGTAAGGGATGGCTACAAGCTCCTCAGCAGGGACAGGAGGGGAAGGAGAGACAGTGGGATGGCTCTGTATGTTAGGGAGTATCTTGACTATATAGAGCTCAACAGCTGGGATGGTAAGGTTGAGTGCTTATGGGCAGGGATGAAGGGGAAAGCCAACAAGGCAGATATCCTGGTGGGAGTCTGTTACAGACCACCCAACCAGGATGAAGAGGGAGATGAAACAGTGGGCTGAGGTCAGCTGGATGAGGTTTAACAAGGCCAAGTGCCGGGTCCTGCACTTGAGTCACAACAAACCCAGGCAACGCTCCAGGCCTGGGGAGGAGTGGCTGGAAGCTGCCAGGCAGAAAGGGACCTGGGGGTGTTGGTGGACAGACAGATGAACATGAGCCAGGTGGCCAAGAAGGCAAACAGCATCCTGGCGTGGATCAAAAATAGTGTGTCCAGCAGAGTAGGGAAGTGATCGTGCCCCTGGACTTGGCACTGGTGAGACCACAGCTTCAGTACTGGATTCAGTTTTGGGCACCACAGGATAGGAAGGACATTGAGATGCTGGAGCAGGTCCAGAGAAGGGCAGCAAAGCTGGTGAAGCATCTGGGGAACATGTCTTATGAGGAGTGGCTGAAGGAAGTGGGATTGTTTAGTCTGGAGAAGATGAGGCTGAGGGGAGACCTTTTTGTGCTGTACAACACCCTGAAAGGAGGTCATAGTGAGGTGGGAGTTGGTCTCTTCTCCCAGGTGACTAGCAAGAGGACAAGAGAAAATGAGCTTATTGCACCAGGGGAGGTTTAGATTGGTTCTTTGGAAGAATTTCTTTCCTGAAAGAGTAGTGAGGCACGGGAACAAGCTGGCCAGGGAGGTGGTGGAGTCACCATCCCTAGAGGTGTTCAAAAAACACGTAGACATGGTACTTCAGGACAAAGTTTAGTGGTCATGGTAGTGTTGGGTGGTGTTGGACCTGATGATCTTAGAGGTCTTTTCCAACCTTGATGATTCTATGACTGAAAACTGAGCTCTGTCCACAGCTGAGATACTTGAAAAGGTTGAAGTGATGGCACAATAGAAATGTCATAGTTGAATGCAGAAAATGCTCTCTTGCTGCCTTCATCTTCTGGGAGGGTACTTCAGGATACTTAGCAATTACCTCTGTGGAAAGTGCTATTTTTTTGATCTTGTGGAACTTGACATTGACTTTTTTTTAATTTCCTTTGATTATTGTAGGAATTTGCTGTGAGCCTGAGGAACAGGGTTTCTTCCATCCGTGAGATGACAAATATTAGGACTTCGACCTTTGTTCTTGATGCCTGCAAAGTGCTAGAACGGGCGCGGAAGGTAAGGCTGGATAACAGGCTGGCTGATGTTTAGGCCTAATTCTTTTGGCTTGTTTTATGCCTGCCGTTAAGTGAGGAGATGCTGGCCTTGCTCTACTCCAAAAAAGGGGAGATGGAAAAAGCTTAAGGGAAGGAATGACATCAAGACAAGGGAAGAGCTCATGTCTGCCTTTCTCTGCTGTCATTGTGAGCTGGGCTCTGTCTGCAGTGCTCCTCACAGTCAGGTCGTAGGATTTGGAGACACCTTGGAATCAGCACAAGGATCTATATTTAGGTTTTTCATACACTGTGTTGGTCTATTCCATTTTAAAATGCCCCAGTGGTGGTACTTACCCTTTGAAAGCTCTCCTGATGCTGTGTTACGGTTAAGAAGTCCCTCTTGATGCTTATGCTATGATTTTCCTTTATTAACTTCAATTCATGAGCCATAGGTGTTTTGGGAGCACTGAGGTACCTGCTGCATGCCCTGGTAGCCACATTATGAAGGATTTACAGTGCAGCCACTGCCCAACAATGTGCAGATTCTGTGTGCTGCTTGTTTTGACTCTGCCTGTTGATCAGTCACACTTAGGCATTTACAGTCTGTGTTCTTTTGAAGGCTTGCAGGTGGGAACAGTCAGTTAGTTTGGGCTTCAGTACAAAATAATTACAGCTTTACTTCCAATCCTGTGAGTAGCTGCAGGCAGCCTGGCACTGCTGTCACTCGGCATAATGGCTCGCTGGGCTACTAGCACAGGCCATGAGCACTGCCAGGCTTCTCTCGGCCACTGGTAGGTCATGAAGCCTAGAAGGGTTGGCTGCTCTCTCCTCTTGCCCATGCTGAAGCTGAAGGAGGATGCTTTCCTGATCTGTATTGAGCACTGTGATCTGTACTGCTTCAGGTGCTGGCCTACTCCTGTGTGTACAGCTATTATACCCAGGACACTGAGAGCATGGATGCTGTGGAACAGCAGACTGAGAGCCTGGAGCTGCACACTAATGCTCTGCAGATCCTGCTGGGTAAGTCCCGCAGCCTCTCCAAAGCAGGGGTGAGCATTCCCAGCTGTCTGGTTCAAAGGGTGGCAGCTCTGTAGCGGGCCAGCAGCATGCACACCAGCACCCAGCTGGTGTCGCTCACTTCTTCAAGCCCAATTTTGCCTTCTTGGTGTCATTTCGGGGAAGTCCACTGGATCAATTTGGCTGTTGGTGGAGATAGGTGCAGTAAGGAACAGCACGTTCTATTCTGATAGAGGAACATACGTGCATGGGAGACCTAAGTAGCTGTGACTAGCTCCGTAATCAGAGCCAAGGGACTCGGCCTGTGCTTAAGAGTGTAGAAAGCAGGAGGACTCTGTTGGATTGAATTGCAGAGGACAGCCTGCTGCGGTACGAGGACGTGGCCACTGCTCTCCAGCTGCTGCCAGCAGAGCGTTTGGGCGCTGGCTTGGAGCTGCTGCGCCGCATCGAGGAGCGGCTCTTCGCAATCCTCTGGCACTCCGCACAGGTGAAGTTCACAGGCCTCCTGGTGGCTTGTCTTGCTGTGCTCTTGTAGTTTGACATTGGGCAGACCTAGAAGGGACTGGATCAGCTGAGGGGACAGACTCTCAGTGCTCTGTGTGTGTGTTGGGAAGGGGTTTGCAGCACAAAATACCCCCCAAACTGCATATTGTCTCTCTCTTCTGGCTGTTCTTCCATACTAGCAGGATTTCCATGTTGGGCTCCAGACTTTGGCAGATCCTGGTCAGAGAAAGGGGAAACTCTCAAATGTGCCTTCTTCAGCCCCTGCCTGTATAGGGTGAGTTTTCTTAGCAGGGTAATAAGGAAAAGTGGGTGAATACAGACAAAAAGCAGGTGACCAGAGTTTTCTCCTGTGCACAGTGACATACAAAAGAGTTAATAATAGATAACTGATTACTTGCATCCTGTGTTGTTGTTTGCAGTAACAATATAAGTGACATAGTGAGGTAGGGCAAAACCTCTGCTTAGTATGCAGTTATGGTCAAGAAAGCCCTATCAGTGGCAGACCCAGTTATGGAAGTTGCTCTCCCTGGACTCTCTTGGGCTTCTGTGGAATGTCCCACTCTTTCTTCAGAGGTGTATCAGAGATCTAGGGGGTGTCTAGATGAGAGAAGCAAGAAGAAGAACAGACATGGGGAGACATGGAAGGGCCTGACATTTATTTTAAGAAGGGAATGGAGAAGAGGTGACTCAGCTGTAAAATAGTACGTTGGGAGGTGAAATGGATGGTTTGTTTCCTTGCCCTAGAGCACTGAGCTGGCAGGTGTTAAGTGTCACTGGAAGATGATGAGTTTGAAACAAAGTCATCATCTGAATGCCATGCTGTTTAAGCCCAGAAACACAACTGGCATCTGCTATCCCAGTGTGACCAATCCCCTCTGTGCTTCCAGGAGCTGAACAGGGTGCTGGGTGTGGCAAGAAAGAATCACAACTGGGTCAAGAGACAGTGTCTTTCAGAAAGAGCAGGGTTTCTGGTCTCTTTGGAATGAAGCTGAGACACCAGAGCTGGTGGCAGACAGCAGCCTGTTGACCCAGCCACACGTGGCTCTTGGACACAGCCCTGTGCTGCATGCATAGATAAGGCCATTTCATCACCTCCTAGGTGCACCTGCATGGCTGCTCTGTCCCTGAGGCATGGCTGAGGTGGTGGTAGTAGGGAAGACAAGAGGGATGTGGGGCTGGGTTGTGGTTGCTGCTTCCAGCCAGGACTCCACTCTGATGTTCTTCTCAATAGGCCAAAATGCACCAACTTCTGTGACACTTGCAACACAGACGAAGCTGGCAAAGAGGTTGAAGTTGAGGAGTATGAATCCCAATGGCAGGAAGACTATGATGATGATGACGACGACCTTGATGAAGACAACTTTCTGTTTGATGACGAGTCAGATAACCTTGATTGTGACTCCTACTTTGATGATGATGATGCCTATGACTAGAACTGGGCTGTCAACCAGGCTGCCAGCCCGGACCTCTGCCTCTGCTCTGTCTCAACCAGTTTGGTTTATTTTAGTATCTTTCCTCAAAGACATTGAGGAGTGTTCAGATAGAGTGAAGAGACTTTTCTTCTGGAGGCTACTTGCTCAGTGACTCCTCTTTAACATGCAGAAACATTGTTCTGGACAGTGGACTGTGTTACTGTGTCCACATCTCTCAGAAAGA
This sequence comes from Merops nubicus, assembly GCF_000691845.1. NCBI lineage: Eukaryota > Metazoa > Chordata > Aves > Coraciiformes > Meropidae > Merops > Merops nubicus. Next base: position 3,111 of record NW_008583492.1, on the reverse strand, counting down.
CATCTCCTTGCCTTTCTCTGTTGTCTCAGTTTCTGCCCTTAAGTATCTAATTGAGTTAGGAAGTCACAGTCCAGCTGCAAAGTGAGGATTGCTTGCCACCTGTTGAAGGACTGTTCAGTGTCTTTGGGTGTACTTTCCCCAAGGAGTGGATGTAGGTGAGTGTGGTACTGCCTAATCCAGCCAGCATCTAGCAATATTGTAAAGTGATGTGATTACACTCAAGTCAAAGCCTCCCATTTGGAGATGGTGGCATTCCCTCTGGAGCTGCAGCTGGATGTGGTTCAGTGCATTCTTCTAGTTGAAGGGGACAACTTTTTTTGCTGTTTATTGGAGTAGTTGTCTTTTCTGTTATGAAGTAGAATGAGCTGCTATGAGTGGCACAAGTTTTCAGGGCTGTTTTTAAGTGTATGAATATATGCATACACACATATATGTGAGATAAATATATATATATGCAGATGCTGTTCAGATAATACTTTATCTTTGCAAAAAAAAAAAAAGCCCTGAGGAACAGGAGTTGAAAAAAATTCTGTTTAAAAAAGAAACATTTTTCTTCTAGCACAAGCTTCCTTGTTGTTTGTGGGGAACATGGGTGGGAAGGGAGAGCAGGACATTCTTGAGCAAGGAGGATGTGACCTGGATGTGCTCATCCCAGGAGTTATTTGGGAAACTGGTGTGGGATTGGAATTGTCAGTCAGGCTGTGCAGTCTGCCCTGCAAAGTGGCTTCTCCTTCCTCAGCAGTTCAGAGACCAGCAGGAGCCATGGGGAGGGATGGGAAGGAGGGCAGGGGCCAGACAGCACAGCGATGGGGGTGGTGTTTCTGGGAGCAGGTGCAAGACAGAAGCCTTGCATGTTGATGAAGGTGGTAACATCTGGTGCCCAGCGGAAGGCAGCTGTGGGATGGCTTTTGGGGCTTGAGGGTTTATTTGGAGGTTTGTGGGTTTGTTCTGGAGATACATTGCTCTTCTCAGGCCTTGGGTATCATGTGGAAGGGATGAGGGGTTGTTATGGGATGCTGGGCAAGGGACAACTGCCAGGGACAAACCAGGCAGAGAGGACAGATTTTATCACTTCCCACTCTGCCCTTCTTCCTCCTACCCCTGCATTTCTGGCTGAACCCCAGAATCTGCCATGGTGGAAGGCCCAACTCTGCTCCCCCAGCATGGCAAATAGGTTCCCTGTCCCACAACTGGAGTGACACCTCTCTGGGCCCTGTCCTCAGGGCCACTAGGAGGAGAGATGTGGTGAGGCTTCCCAGACAGCCTTGTCTTCCCCAGTGTGAACAGTCCTCCCAGGAACACCCTGAATTCCCTAAGTTGTTGGAGGACAAAGCAGAACATCCTTGATGTCTGAGCTGTGGAGATGCGGGGACTCGTGCCTGGAGTTCCTCACCCACTGTCTCCTGGATGCCTGCTTAAAACCCAAAAGGCTTTTAGTCAGAAGGATTGTGAGGCCCCTCTTTCATGGACAATATTTGTACTGAAAAATAAGGCTAAGCCTTGATCTTCTGCTCTGCAGGAGGTTTCTGTCCTAGCTGAGCTTGCCTTTGGTCATCTGTGTGACAGGTTGACAGGTGTATTGCCCCAGTCAAACTCCTCACCTGACACTGTCCCTGGACCAGGTTGTGCCAGGCACTTGGCATCAGCTGCAAGAGCCCTTTGGGGCTCCCCCTTCTCTCCCCCCAGCCTCGCTCTGTAAGTGGAGAAAATGGCCAGTAGTATTTCACTGGCAACTGATCCATGTCTTGAGTTACACTACTGTGGGGCTTCCTATTTATTCTACACTTCTGATGTCTCTTCACAGTGCCAGACTAGAGTCATGCTCAATAGGGTCTTCTTCCCCTGCTGGTTCCTCCAAGGCTGCTCTCTGGGTTATGGTTTCACTGGCTAAGTAAGGACAGTGGGAATCTTACTCACCCATTGATGTACATCACTAATTGTATGATGAGGCATTTGGCTATTTATCACACAGAAATTACATGTTCCTTATCTGGGCTAGGTGTCCTGTCCACCTACCTAAAGCCAGTTGATTTTGGTGGAAGATAAGATTATGCAGCGTGATTATCACATTTCCTTTTATTCCCTACCTACTATCCCTTCTACCTCCATACTGTGTCCAGCTCTGGAGTCCCCAGCACAAGAAGGATGTGGACCTGTTGGAACGTGTTCAGCAGAGAGACACAAGAATGATGAGAAGGCTGGAGCAGCTCTCCTGTGAAGACAGGCTGAAGGAGTTGGGGTTGTTCAGCCTGGAGAAGAGAAGGCTCCAGAGAGACCTTATAAAGACCTTCCAGTACCTGAGAGGGGCCTACAAGAAAGCAGGGGAGGGTCTATTCACAAGGGTTTGTAGTGACAGGACAAGGGGTAATGGCTTTAAGCTAGAAAAGGGTAGATTTAGGTTAGATGTTAGGAAAAAGTTCTTCAATATGAGGGTGACAGATCACTGGAATAGGCTGCCCAGAGAGGTGGTGGAGGCCCCATCCCTGGAGACATTCAAGGTCAGACTTGATGAGGCTCTGAGCAGTCTGACCTAGTTGGAGATGTCCCTGCTTGTTGCAGGGGGGTTGGACTAGATGACCTTTAGAGTTCCCTTCCAACCTAATGCATTCTATGATTCTATGATTACTTCTGATGAGCATCCATTTCCCTAGATCATGACAACCTGTAATTTATTTACAGTCGAATTGCACGGAACTTGCAAAAATAATGTACAGGATCTACAAATGTGTTACCTGCCTCCCTGCTTTCCTTCTTTCACATTCCCCTCCCTCCCTTGCCCTGTCCTCACTTTATGTACTTATTTCAGTTCCATTTCCCTGCCTTCTTGACTTTCTGCTTTCTTCTATTCCTCCTTGCCCACTTCACTCCCTTCCTGACTTCTTTTGTTAGCTGTTATAGTTTTTCTTCTTTTCTTCTTTCCTCAATAACTCCTTTCTTCTATGATCCTCCCTGACTCCCTTCCCACCTTCCCTTTGCCCTTTCCTCCCCCTTCTCCCCCTTCCTTCTTTCCTCCCCCTTTTCTCCCTTCCACCTTTCCCTCTGTCCTCAGTTTACTTCCTTCCGTGACTTTTTTTTTTCACTCCTTCTGCCTTCCAGTCTTTCCCCTTTCTT
>NW_008583491.1:0-373 GCF_000691845.1 Merops nubicus | reverse complement strand
AATCTTGTTTGTTTTTTTTTTTTAACTCAGATACAAGTGTTTTTGTGATTTTTCACTAAATGGGCAGACTGCCATACCTCTTTTCTGGGACTGTAACTTTATAGATGGTTTATTTTCTCAAAACTACATGTGAATTCATTCTATTTCTCCTTTCATGTACCCCATCAATGAAGCACATAGGAAGATAAAAGTATTAATTACCTTCCCCTAGTTAGACTGAGAATAAATAGGTTTTCATATTGCTAGTTTCATACTCTACTGTAATTAACAGCATCCAAATGTTGCCTGCATGTGAAGTGCAGAACTTGAAAAAGATTAGAAAAGAAACCTCAGTGCAGTTCAGCCTTTACCTCCAGCCTTTCAGCTCTCCGAG
>NW_008583490.1:23975-27054 GCF_000691845.1 Merops nubicus | reverse complement strand
CAGGGCCATCTTACCAGTGTTTTTCTCAGGTTGCCCATGGTCCTCGTGCTTTCTCAGGACCCCAGTGAGAAACTGTGGCTTGAAGATGATTCTGCTCTGATCTGGAGCAGAGGTCACAGCCAGGCTGGTCCCTGTAGACCCACGCCAGGAGTCCACAGATGGGAGAGCAGGTTCAGGCTTTGCTCTGTAGAGCTTGTGAGCCAAGTCCAAGCAGCCCCTGAGGTGTCTGCACATGAAAGATGTGGAGGGATTGCCTGTGTGGCTGATGGTTCCCAGTTTGAAGCTGCACCCCCTAATTGCTCACTGCTGGTTACTGGGACTCCCCACGTGACATCTCGTTAGACAGCAGAGTTAATGGGAGAGCAGAAGGAGCATTTTAGAGTGTTTTTGATGACATATTGAACTAAGGAGGACTAGTCTTAGAGTACAGATGTCATTATATTCTTGCCTTCCTTCTCTTCCTGCTACAATAATCTCACAGTAAGTTGTCAAAAAGTGAAGGCTGGGAGTTTTTCTTAATTTAGATAAATCGTTTTTTAAATATTCTTAATTGGAAGAAGTGCATGTTTTGGCAGCTGGAGCTGGGACAGTGTGGGTAATAGTGGGCAGTTTTAGAAGCATAGAAATATTTAGGTTGAAAAAGACCTTTTAAGATCATTGAGTCCAGCTGTTAACCTGGCACTGCCAGGTCCCTGCTAACCCATGTTCCTCAGCACCACATTCATCCTTAGGTGGGGAAATCTTGCTGTAGAAAATAAACTAATAAACTATTTACCTAATGAACTGGAGAGCTTTGGGGCTGTCCCAGCACCTTGCTGAGTGGTGCAGGCCCCTCTGTGTGTGTGCACCCATGTGCCAGCGGGGAGGGCTCTGCAGCAGGAGGCATCACTTGCCAGGCATGATGGGCACCTCTTGGTGTTTTCTTGGCAGGAGGGTGTGGAAAATGTTGGAAAGGAGAAGCAGAGTGAAGGCTGCCCCGGGATCAGTGGTGTGTGAGGCTGGGGAGGTCTGCCTTGCTCCCTGTCCCTCCACCTGTATGAAATCCCTCTTCAGTCTCTGCCAGGCTTACAGTCCTACATGCCTCTAATTATATTTTATTTTCCTTGGGTGGAAACAGTAGCTCTTTGATAGCTTTCCAAGGGATAAGGTGGGACAGCCAGGCTACTTGCTGGGAAAGGCCTCGGGGGTCTTTGCCTTCCCAAACCCACCCCCTACCACAGCACAGCCTCCAGCCAGGCTGAGCTGCTCTTTCTACTGGGAGACAGAGAGAGGGGTGCAGTCAGCCTGGGTTGACCCAGCACTGATCCCAGCATGAACTGGCTGAATAAGGGGCTGGTTTTGTCATTTAGTGCATGACCCAGGGCTCCCCTGCCAGCAGGTGCCTGGGTGGTGGTTGCCCCATCTTCTGGAAAGCAGCATTCCCAGCAGCTCTGCCCTCCTGGGCACCTACAGGGTGCCTGGCAGCCCTGAGCTGGGTGGGATGTGGCACAGTCCTGCTGCCCTCTTGGCTCCTACGTCTGCTCTGGGCCCAGAGAGATCTGGGCTTATTCTTGCCAGCAGAAAGCAGCACCCCTCCTCTGACAGATGTGCAGAGAGCAGACCACGGATCAGAGTCTACCCGTGTGAACAGCAGCAGCATGGCAGAGGATTCAGTTCTTTCCCCATGGCGTCCCTTTCCTAGTGGTTCTTTCCATCTGAGACTGCTCCAGGGCTGGATTGGAGCTGTGAAGAGCAGTGCCTGTGTGTCAGCAGTGGGTGCAGGGTCCCTCTGCACAGAGTGTGCCTCAGGGAGTTCAGCTGGCAGTGTCCTGTTGGATCCGAGAGGAAGAGGGCTGCTATGGAAACCTAACTTGTTATTAGTGCATGGGAATGAAATTTATTTTGCTCTTCTGCCTCAGTCTGTGATTACACCACGGAGCAATTTTTAGCCTTGGCAGGAAGGTGATTTAACATAAGAGCAAAGATGCAGCTTAAGTCAGTGTCTCCCGTAAATCCTGAGGAAGGATGATGCTGTCTGGGCCTCCAGAACTGGGCAAGTGTTCTTCCTGCTAGCAGAGCTGCTGGAAGCTCTGATTTATGAGTGTGATACTTCTCAACAGTTCTGTGGTATCCAAAGATTACCAAGGATGTTTACTGAAACCCTCCAGAGTCTCTGTATGGAGCCTAAGGAGGGATCAGACTGAATTTACGTGTCCTGCTGTGCCAAGCCTGCTCCTGGTGCCCTCCCAGCCCCGGTGGCACGTGGAGCTGGGGCCAGGGCTGGTGCTGGCAGGGCACAGAGCACACTGTGCCCAGGGGAGCCAGCTGCACGGCCAGGGACTGTGCTGGGCTTGGCAGTGCATGGATCCATCCTCTTCTTTCCATTTTCAACAAAGCAAATTTACTGGTGGTTTGTATTTACCACTAACACCCTCTTACACAATCTCCCCTGTGGTCTTTTATCTTCAGCTTATGAAGAAGAGGGAAGAGTAATGTTGTGTTTAATCATCAAAGTGAGCCGTAGTCCAAGGCAGTTGCCTGGACCTGGAGTGAAGCAGGAGCCTCTCTGGAGACTCCTCAGCCAGCTCAGTGGCTGTTTGGTTTTGAGTAGCACTGTCAGAGAAGGACTCAGCCTTGGGCTGCTGTTCTGCTCAACAGAAAGTGAAACAGCAACAAAATCAGCCTGTTTGCAGGAGGAGTGAAATGAAATGGGAGGAGATTGACTTTTTTTAAGACCTGTCTCTGTTCCAGTGACTTCTGCCCTGTTGAGTCCCTGGTGGTTTGTTTCTCCTTTCTTGGTGTGTGCTTGTGCAGTGGCTCTGGGTGTTGGACAGCAGTAAACACCTGTAGTTCAGGTGAATTGTCAGAGGAGCTGTGCTTGGGAATCTTGGAGGAGAAAAACCTCCATGTGTTTCTTGTAAAATTCTTTGCTGGAGCATGTCCAGAGAAGGACGACAAAGCTGGGGAAGGGTCTAGAGCCCAAGTGTGGGGAGGAGCAGCTGAGGGAGCTGGGGGTGCTGAGCCTGGAGCAAAGGAGGCTCAGGGGAGACCTTCTGGCTCTGCACAGCTCCTGCCAGGAGGTTGGAGCTGGGGGGTCGTT
>NW_008583490.1:17210-23800 GCF_000691845.1 Merops nubicus | reverse complement strand
GTGGTGTGAGGGACACGGGGCAGTGGGGACCTGGCAGTGCTGGGGAACCGTTGGACTCAATGATCTTAGAGGTCTTTTCCAACCAAAATGATTGTGATTCTATGAATTGAGGAAGATTTAAGCTGACTAATTAAGAAAAGATCTCTGAAAGGGAGTACCAGCCCCTGGGGGAAGCCCCTTTGCTGCAGCCCTTTGACACTGGCGTGGAGGAGAGCCTGGGCAGGTTTTGGGGCAGACCTTCACCCACCCACACTCTGTGAGCCTCCAGCACCTCAGCTCTGTGCTGGGTCCCTTCAGTGAGGGGGCAGCTGGGGATCCCCGTGGGGTGCTGGGCCCTGGAGCCCGTGGCCATCCCAGCACGTGGAGGAGATGGGAGGTTTTGGAGGCTGACCCACCTGTACGTACTGACCTGGGAGGAGATGTCTCTTGGCATTGCCCATGAAAAGAAACGAAGATAGGTGCCTAGTATAGGCTGTCTTTGGTGTGAAAGAAAAGAAAAAAGAGAAGTCCATGGTATAGGCTGTCCTGGGCACAGAGCCAGCTCAAACACAGCCCGTGAAACCACTTCAGCCCCATTCTGAGGTCCGGAGGGGACGGGGTTTTTTTGGCAGCTCTGTTCTGGTGACTACCAGGGACACACGGAGCCCCCGCGGAGTCAGACTGGGCTGGGGCTGTCCCAGCGTGAGGAAACGGGGGAAGAGCATTGCAGGAGCTGCAGGGCAGGGGTGCTTGCCAGAGGGAAGGAATAATTAAAGAAAAAGGGTGGCTGTAGTAGGAGGAAAAACGCACATTGTGAGCGTCAGCTGTCGGTGACTTTCCCGCTGTAAGGGTTGAACGGTCCCGGCTGTGTGTTTGTGCTGGCAGTGAGTGATCTCTGCAATAACAGCCATACCCTGTTTACCTTTGCTACTCTTTGGAGGATCTGTGCCAGGACTTATTGGAATCCCCCAAGGAGCACAAACCCCTCTTCAGTCTCTGCAGAAATTGGCTTTGTTTACAAAAAAAAAAGTCCAGTAGGATGCTGAAGTGTGGTGAGATGTTGAACACGACAGCTTCTAATGCGATCAGGGAAGGGATCCCTCCCAGGAGTATTTGCAGGTATTAAATCATTAGGAAGATTAGCAGAGTTGCAAGGCCCTTTTTTTTTTTATTCTGGAGGCAGTTTGTTCCACATAATGATGTTTTAAAGAAAGGATTAAAGGCGTTGGTGCTCTGGGAGAAAGGAACAAACACCGCAGCCATCCTCCCTTGAATAGATCACTGCCTGGAGCCTGAAGTGAATGAAATCATCCTTTCTGTGATTCCCTCACCAAAATCAGACCAACCGTGTCTCCATTAGGAGTGTAATTTGAGGGAGAGGCGTCCCTGTCCCAAAGCTGGTATGAGAAAGGAGTCTCCAGAAACAGGCACCTCCTTGGGAGGGGAGGGGTGTGGGTACAGCCAGCCTGTGGCACCAGCTCAGTGCCCACTGTGGTCCTACTGGGAAGCAAACTGGGACCTCTGAGACTCATTCTTGTAGGCTATGGAATGGCTGCTCTGATTTCCTCCTATTTTTCCCCCAGGCTGAGTTGAAACAGATGCTGTAGACATAACGTGTCCTTGGCCTGAGAGCATGTGTGACTTCTGTACCTGTGTGGATCATCTAAGTGCCAGGTCAAGGGGTGATGACTGGCACCAAGCTGTGGAAGCTGTGAAGGGTCAGGGTCTCCTGTATCTTCCCCCAAGGAAGCATAAAGGTTCTCCCCACGGAGCACACACCTCCTGCTTTCTCAGCTGGTGGTGGCTTTTGAATGCAGCCCCAGCTTGTCCAGTAAGCCCCCAGCATGAGTCCTGGGCAGCAGGTAGCAAGAAGAGTCCGCAGCTGCTGCAGGTCTTGTGGGCTGTGGTGAAGCAGCACAGAAGCTGTGTTACAGCCAGCAGAGAGGAGCCCAGGAGGGTCTTTGACTGAGCCAGAGGTCAGAAGTAAATTGTTTTCATTGCTGGAGGCAGGTGGAGGTCAGTCCTTGTCATGGGGGAGAGTTAGCTGAGGGGAGCAGTGTGGGAATGGGTTATCTCGAGGTCGGCTGCGTCTTTTCAGGACAAGCTGATGACTTGACTGAAGCTCTTTCCAGGGATCTGTCCTTTGTTCTCCACCCCGTACCTCCAGATATGTTGCATAGTGGATTTATCAACCATTAATATTTGGCAGAGGTGTGGACAGTTATTTGTCCCAGGCAGATCATGTTGAAGTTTTGGCTCTTTCCTTTCTGGAGTCTAAATTTTCCAAGCAATGGGTAGAGACGTAGATGTGCAAATCCCCTTTAGCCCATCAGATCCAAACCTGTCCTTTCTGCAGCATCAGGCCCGTGTGGTTCCAGCTGTATTGCTGCTAACGTGTCACTTGTGCCATCTGCACCCTTTGCACTTCGAGGGGCTGTTGACATCTCATGATGTACAACACGTGGAAACGAGTAGATCCCTGGGGTATGTACTTTGGCTTCAGGGCTGGATTTGTCCTATTGCTGCTTGACAGCTTTCATCCTAAAATTCCCTATAATTCTTGTGGTCTAGTACTTTGCCCTTTGTTGGCAATCTTGATGGGTTGGACAGTGAAAGACCCATCTCCTCTGATGAGAGAGAGAGAACTAAAACTCAGAGTTTAGCTGATGGTGATGCAAAGAAGTGCTGAACCCAGGATGGGTTCAGAGGAGGATGCTGAGCAGAATCCTGTGCTCAGTGGTGCAGAAAATAAACAGAAGTGTAGGTCGTGCAGGCCTGGCAGATGATCTGACTTGGTGAGGACCTGCAGTCACTGAACCTGGCAGCCTGCTGAAGAAGCACAAAGTGTGGCCAGCAACCAGAGCCAATCTCTGTCTTGGCTTCTGGGCAATGGGTCTGACCTGGCTGCTGGAGGAGCCTCAAGAGAAAGGAGATTTTACTCATCATTTTTGTGCCCCTCACTGCAAGAAAGACACTGAGGGGCTGGAACATGGTCAGAGAAGGGCAACGAAGCTGGGGAAGGGTCTAGAGCCCAGGTGTGGTGAGGAGCAGCTGAGGGAGCTGGGGGTGCTGAGCCTGGAGCAAAGGAGGCTCAGGAGAGACCTCCTCTACAAGGTGACCTGGCAGTGCTGGGTTAACAGTTGGACTCGAAGATCTTAAAGGTCTTTTCCAGCCAAAATGATTCTGTGATTCTGTGGTTCATGCTTTTCTGTGAAACTCCTGAGAGGGAAGGGTGGACAGTTCTGTGGAGCATGAGATGAGCTGTCTCTGCTGAAGCCTCTGTGTGTACCTAAGCCAGGATCAGTGGGGTGGTGGGGGATGAGGAGGGTGGCAGGGGCTCTTCAGCCCATGAGCACTCTGCAGTGGAGGCAGTGCTGGGGAGAGGAGCAGCGTTGAGTGGTTTCCATCCTGTGTGCAGCCTGCAGTGTCCACGTCCCCTCTTGCTGGAGCAGCACAGGAACCTCTCAGCTCCCTCACTGCGACAGCAAAGAGACCTTCTGGAGAGCTTGTGTTGGGGACAAGTGTCTTACTGTGTCCCATGCCTTCCAGACATGGTCTTCTGGAGGGGACAGCTTTGGTGCAGAGCCCAGGGCCCTGCTGAGGCTCGAGCAAGCTGCTCAGTCCCCTTTGCACCTCCTCTGGGGCCTCTGGACATGGGCGTTTTTTGGAGCAGAAATCTGACTGCATCACAGAAGACTTTCTAATGCTAAAAGGAAGCAACCCAACCACACACATGATTAATGCCAGAAACATGCAAAATGCATTTTGTACTGGGCCCAGCAGGTCCATATTGGGTTCTAGTTGTTTTTTGTTTTCAGAAGGGAGATGTTTAAGGATCTATGGTGAACATATTCCAAAAACCCTCAGAGCAGATCCCTCCAACCCAAACAACCACATTTGAAAAAATACAGGGGAGCTCATATCAGTGTCAGCACTGGAACATGGGGTTATGAGGGGGCCTGTCCTCCAGTGGCTTGGAATGCATGTCCCTCTGTCTGTCTGTCTGTTTGTCTGTCCCGTCGCAGAGCAGACCAGCCCTGAGATCTTTCCATGCCCTGTGATTTATGGCACGGAATGTCAACCAGAGGGGCTGTTTAATGAATTCTGTCAGTGTTTCTGCTCCAGCAGGGCCTCGTGGGCCTGACTTTGGATTACAGAGCCCTTGTGCAGGAGAGGTGTTTGCAGCAGAAGCTCTTCCTCCCTGCGAGCTGTGGAAGGTCTGTTAGCTCAAGGGTCAGAAGAACTGTGATGTGTGGAGACCACCCAAGGCAGGGGCCCAGCTGCCACCAGAGCACCTCTGCCTCTGGGCACACCTTCATGTGGGTTAGGTGGCATCATTAATCAGTTTTTTTTCCCCTCTTAAATAGAGGAAGCCTCTAGGGTTGGTTCTTAATCTCTGTTGTTGTCCAGCAGACCAGGGTGTGCAGTGCACATTTAAGCAGTTTAGCTGATGGGAACTCCTGCAGAACTGGACAGACACAGGAACTGGTTGCCCAGGGAAGCTGTGGCTGCTCCATCACTGGAGGTGTTCAAGACCAGGTTTGGATGGGACTTTGAGCAACCTGCTCTAGTGGGAGGTGTCCCCATCCAGGGCAGTGGGATTGGAGCTAGATCATCTTTAAGGTGCCTTCCAATCCAAACCATTCTATGATTCCATGAACTGCTCCCTACATCATTTAACAAAACACATATTTAGTCACTTGGAGCAACAGTCCCAGATTGTTTCTACATTTGATAAAATGTATTTGAAGAAGAAAGTCCATCTGAGGGCAGAATATCTGTTTGTCTGTGTGTGTCTGAGTAGGTGTATATCTGTCTACCTAATTTCAAACCCAGAGTATTATAACACCCAGGAATCTAGAGCATGGAAGGGAGCCAGGAAAGGGACGGAGATGTGCTTTAGGAACTAGCACAGATGATGGTTATTGGTGGGTACTTTAGCAATATTCAGAAGAGATGCAGAAAACCTGAAATTTTGGCCAGCATTTCTGAAGTCACCCCAATGTTCCATGCCCTGGCTGGAACAGAGGGATCAGGGCTTCAGGAGCTGTCAGCTCCAGACCCACAACCCTTCTCCTGGGCTCAGCATCCAGTGGGGTCCCACTGGCACACAGGTCACAGCAGCTCAGTAGCACCTGGGTCTTTCTCTGGGCCACCTGGAATCGTCCCAGGGCTGGCCCCACAGGCCACACTGCTCTGTGTCCCTGCCAGCAGCTCTGCTCACACGTGGCTGCTCCTCACCCCCCAGTTCCCTGTCAGCATTCCCTGGAAGGAGCCCTCCATTCCCACCTCTCTTCTGCTTTCTCAGCTCCTGGCAGACTCTGCTCTGGCCACACCACCCCCAGGTTCTGCCACATCCCTGGGGGAGGCAGTGAAGCTTGGCATGGGGAGGGCTGAGCCCTCCTCACCTGGAAGGGCTGAGGATCCCCTGGATCCCACACAGCTATGGACTGGCTGTGAAGTTTCAGGCTACGTTTGTGCTATCTTCAGCCTGTTGAATAAGAAAGCTTTGCCCTTGGTACTGCTGGGAGAACTGCCCATCTCACAGAATCCCAGATTCCCAGCATGGTGGGGACCTCTGGAGATCATCTCATCCAACCCCCTGCTCCAGCAGCTCACCCACAGCAGGGATGGCATCCGGGCAGGTTTGGTATCTCTCCAGAGATTCCAAAATGAAACGAGAAGGAGACTCCACAACCTCTCTGGGCATCCTGCTCCAGGCTCCATCTCCCTCAAACGAAAGAAGTTTTTCCTTATTTCACTTCTCTTCCTGCTGCTGTACAGGCTGCCAAACGTTTTGTTTCTTCCTCCCCCGTAGATGTGTCTGCAGCCACTGCTGTTTGTGTTCCTGCTTTCCTTTAGAGGCTTTTTTTTTTTTCCTTTTGAACGTCAGTTGCATTTTTATCATATTTGGATGCTGTGAGTTAGAGAGCAGTGCACGGCGTGGGCGAGGGGGAGGACACTGAGCAGATAACACCCCTGTTCTCTCACCAGCCCCCTGGCCGTCAGGAGCAGACCAGGGGGGCTGAACACCAGTGCCCAGAGGGTTTCACCAGCAGACCTAGAGCTGTCCCTGCTCTGCAGGCCATGGTGGGATGCAGCCAAGCCTCCCTCCCACTCCTCTGGTGCTCCTTTTGCTGTAGAGGTGACTGAGAACCACTCCTTGTCCTTGTCTCTGCTGGGGTTTGCTTTAATATGAGAAGAAATTTGGCACCTGGAGGAAATGTGGACCCCAGGCCTGGCTGAGGTCTCTTGAAAGAGACTGGCCAAAGGAGATGCTTGTCCTCATGGCCAGTGGCAGAGCTGTGGGTGTTGGGTTCCTTCATTTCTTCTGGCTCTTTGTGAGGGAAGGGGAGCTGGGCACCAGGGTGGGGCTGGAAAGGAGCTGGGCACTGGGATGGGGCTGGAGAGGAGCTGGGCACTGGGATGGGGATGGAGAGGAGCTGGGCATGGGGATGGGGCTGGGGAGGAGCTGGGCACCAGGATGGGGCTGGGTGAACGTTACATAACGCACCGCTCTGCTCCAGAGACATGTTCAAATGATTAATTTGAGGCTCTGGCAGCCGCTTCCCTGTAATAATATTTTAAACATTACTTTTCCACTGGCCCCT
>NW_008583490.1:0-17056 GCF_000691845.1 Merops nubicus | reverse complement strand
GTGGAATGGAGAGGAGCTGGGCATGGGGATGGGGATGGAGAGGAGCTGGGCACCAGGATGGAGCTGGAGAGGAGCTGGGCACCAGGATGGGGCTGGGTGAACGTTACATAACGCACCGCTCTGCTCCAGAGACATGTTCAAATGATTAATTTGAGGCTCTGGCAGCCGCTTCCCTGTAATAATATTTTAAACATTACTTTTCCACTGGCCCTTGCCAGCGATCGTTATTTTGCGCTGTGGAGGCTGTAAAATTTCACTTCAAGGATGGGTTTCACTCCCGTTACCAAATGTGTCTGGAATGTGCAGATGTTTCCTTCGGGGAGCAGGGAGCCAATCCGCTCTAACACACCATCCACGGGGAGGACTCAACGTGCTGAGCAGCCCTATTCACAAAATCACAAACAAACACACACGCCGAGCCCCGTGGAGCTGTACCCGGGCCGGGCACGTTGCTCAAAGCCCCGCTGATGTAAAAAGCCCAAAATCTCTGCTGGAGCTGCAGAAGGCTTTGGTCTGGGCTGCTGCTGGGCTGGGTGAGGTTGGGTGTTAGGAAAAATGTCTTTTCCCAAAAGGGTTGCCCAGGGCTGTGCCAGGCTGCCCAGGGCAGTGGTGGAGTCCCCACCCCTGGAGGGGTTTCCAAGCTGTGGAGATGTGGGGTGAGGGACACGGGGCAGTGGGGACCTGGCAGGGCTGGGGCAAGCGTTGGACTTGGTGATCTTAAAGGTCTTTTCCAACCAAAATGCTCCTGTGGTTCTATGTCCTGATCCCTCTCTGCAGCTTGCAGGAGCTCTGTGTGGTGTTACTGCTGTCGGGTTTTATGCAGTGCCACATATTACTCTTTCTGGAGGTGGATTGGAAGAACTCTATGAAAACTTTGGCTTACTGGGTGCAAAATAACATCCTGCAGGTATCCAAGGGGTGTGCAAGCCAAGGACAAAGAGAATTGCTGTAGAAGTGCCAGAGTTGGAGAAGGTGGAGAGATGGGGTTTAATTGAACAAAAAAAAAGTTTGCATGGGGAGAGGAGAACACTGAAAAATACTTTTTACAGAGCAGCCACTGGCAGATGGGAACCCCAGCAACTGGGGTTTCAGGTGAAGCCTGTAACCATCCCTGAAGACTTCCTACAGGGCTGGTCCTGTTTCTGTAGGAGGATCTAGGAGATGGGTCATTTTTTAAGTTGTGTAGTTTTCTCTTCCAGTGCCACCTTTAGTGCACAGGATGGGAGAACAAAGCTCCTGTCAGAGAGGTGTCAAGAGGAGGACAGCTCCAAAAGGAGTTGTCTGTTGTGCACACAGGGATGAGTCCTGGAGCAGATCTCCTCTAAGTGCTCCTGGAGTCCCTCTGCTCTGCCCCATGTTGGCTGCTCCCCAGTGCAGAAGGAGCATTTTAGGCCCATAGCATCTCTAGGGAGAGCCCCTTTGGGATGTTGGTTGTGGAGATGGGCTCTGCCTTGCTCCTGCTGGGCACCTCTGGGTTAATCAGTACACGGGGCTGCCCTGATCCCTGTGTCAAAACCAAGTGGAGCCTGGTGGGGAAATGAAGGCAGGTATGGAAAATAAATACACAAGGTAGAGTACTGGGAAGGAGACGTGTTCATAGTGATGGGTATGGACTGAGAGCCCAAGCCCAGCAAACACTGATAAGCAAAAGAATGTGAGGAAAAGTCTGTGGCCAACAAAGCTGAGAAGAATAGCAAGTTTTTCAAGTATATTGGGAATTAAAGGAATTAAATTATACTGATCTGTTAGTAGATGGACGCAGTCAAGTTATCAATGAAAATACAGAAGAGGCAGGACTGGTCAGTAAATATTTCTGTTTTCTGTTTGGAGAGATGCCAGGTGATGTATTTGTGTCATATGAGGGTGATGAAACACTTTCCACTCCAACAGTAACTGAAGAGGATGTCAAACAGCTGCTATTAATGTTAGACCTTCTTAAACTAGCAAGTTCAGATATTTTGCATCCAAAAATTTTAAAAGAAGAGCCCTCTGGGCTGTTAATGTTCAGTTTTAGTGGGGTTTGGGGCGTTAGGGAAATTCCCAAGGACTGGATCAAAATGAACATGTTGCCAGTGCTAACAGAAGGTAAAGGGGATGGTAAATGTTTATTTATTAGCCTGGTGTCCTGATTTCCTAGCCCAAGGAGAAACAACAGAGTGCATAGCATGAACATTAATTAGGAGTTAAAGGGGGTGGTATGATTAGTGGCAATCAACATGGAAAATTCACTTATGGAAAAGAGATCCCCTGAACCTCTCTGCCTTTTAAGTAAGTTTACAGATGGGAGTAGATGAAGATGTTGATGTAATACTCATATGACTTCTGAAGGCATTTGACTCAATGTTACATATTTGTTAGAAATTGGAATGAAAAAAAATCTGCTCTCCATATATTAAAGGGATTAAATACTGGCTACAGAATGTAAGAGCAAACTGGAGTCCTCATGAAGAGCTGTGTTGCAGTGAGGTCTCAAAGATTGCTTGCTGACTGCCTCCATGCTGTGTTTGTTGACAGATTGGAGGAAAAAAACCATTAGTGATGCTGGCCTGGGAGTGCCACCTCAGTACAAGAAGGACCTGGAGGTTCTGGAGCGTGTCCAAGGAAGGGCAATGAAGTGGGGAGAGGTCTAGAGCCCAAGTGTGGGGAGGAGCAGCTGAGGGAGCTGGGGGTGCTGAGCCTGGAGCAAAGGAGGCTCAGGGGAGACCTTGCTCTCAACAAGTCTGAGGTGGAGGTCAGTCTCTTCTCCCAAGGAAGAAGCAACAGGACAAAAGGAAATTGCCTCAAGTTGCCCCAGGGGAGGTTTATTTTGGACCTGAGGAACAATTTCTTCCTTGCAAGGGTTGTCCAGGCCAGGGGCAGTGTTGGAGTCCCCATCCCTGGAGGGATTTCCAGGCTGTGGAGATGTGGTGCTGAGGGAAGTGGTTTAGTAGTGGACTCAGTAGATAGTTTAATGATTGGACTTGATGAATTTTAAGGTCAAGGATCAATTTTAAGAGAGGGGAATGGAGCTCTGCTTGGGCTGGGGAGCTGGTTGCAGAAGGATGTGGTAGCTGAGTGTGTGATGAAGGACATGGCCACCAGAATGACTGGTGCAGCCTGGGGGTGTGTAAGCAGGGAGCTGTGGAGCAGAGGGGCTGCATTTCCTGGTGTCCTCACTCCATGGAGAGAGTGATGCTCTAAAGAATCCAACCAAAAGCCACTGTCTCCTGTGAGGCTGCTGGTGTTTGCTGCTCCAGCAAGAAGGTGGAAGGTGACTGCAGGGGAACCCTGTCCCTGGGGGTCTGGACGTGAAGATGGGCACGTTCTCTAGAAGGATGGGGAGCACCTTGCTCAGGCTTGATGCAGGAACTGGTTGTGAGGACTCCAAGGCTTCAGTGTGTGGTTCGTTGGGCTGAAGGATCACATTAATAATCTGTGGGTCGTTCTCCTTGCTCTCTGTTCATGTGAGAAGCAGGGTGCCAAAAGGGAAGGGGGAGTAGCTTTGTGTCCTGTTCCCCCCCTCCCCAGAGCTGGCTCGTGTTTTGGGAAGGTCCCATGGCTTTGGGACATCTGGAGAGGCTGTTCCTCACTGAGGAGACCACAGACAGCAGCCGTAGCAGGCCGGGAAGGAGCACCCAGAGCAGGCTGTGCTGCAGCTGTGGGCTGCCTGGGTCTGGGGTCCTGAGCAGGCTGCACTTTCCTTTCTGCTCCAGGCCCCCCTGGTTTGGGGGGTTTCTGTTGCAGGCAGTGGGCTGTGAACTCCGTGGCTGTGCTCAGCATCATTGTTTTCACAGAGCAGCACCATTTAACTTGTCCTGTTTTGAAACCTATCAGGTGTTCATGGGGCTGCCCCAAATCCCAGGGTTTTCTCCCTGGAGAAGGAGAAGTGAGGGGCTCAGCATCTCTCCTGTGCTGGGGAATGTTGATGGAAGTTGTTCCCCGTTGCTCCCTGCTCACTGGCCTGGACCTGCTTGAGTCCTCCAGGTCCTTACTTGTTCTTTTCCCCATCTCAGGTGTTCTGAGCATCCGGTGCTGGGAGCTGAAGGGTGTTAGTGAGAGCCTGGAACAGGGCATCTCTTAAACGAAATTATGGTGAAAGGTAGTGGAGATGAAAATGAGTTGACAGACAGGGCTGAAATCCACACAAAAGGGTTTTCTTAAACAACCACCCAGGACCTCGGGGAACTCGCCCGGCTGTGGGGGCTGCTGGAGCTGGAGGCCAAACAAGTGTGTGCAAGAGGGAGAGTGCTGGAGGGACTGCTCGTGCCTGGGCGAGGTGGCTGTTGAGAGCTGCCTATGGGGGGGTGGAATTTTGGGCCTGTTTTGGCACCGAGGTGGGTGCTGGGCCCTGCAGAGCTGGGCTGGTGGCACCCCTGGTTGTCCCTGCTCCACGTCCCCTGCGGTTCTGGAGCAGGCCCTGGGGGCTGGAGCCCAAACTTTGCCAACGACTGAGGATGAAATGGCCACAAAATGGTTCTGCCAGGTCCACTTGCCTCTGGGCTGCTCTGGCAGCGGGAGGCCTGAGGTGGGGGGCACAGCCTGGTCACCCCGAGCTGCCCCCACGCCCAGGGGATGGAGGGACATGCTGGCTCTGTCCCTCAGTGCAGGGACACACTACCTCTGTCCCTCAATGGAGGGACACGATGCCTCTGTCCCTCAGCTGCCTCGGGGCGTTTGGCCACGAGCTGTTCCCCATCTGTTCTCACACTGGTTGGGATCCAGGGTGCCCCACTGGTGTCTGCTCTACCTGCCACGCTGGGTGGCTTTGGCTGGCAGGAGGTGTTGCTCCTGCCTCCTCAGTCCTCTGTGAGCCGCTGGGTTTTGCCATCTCGTGGCTTCATTTCCCTCTTGTTTGGGTGCTGCCGGTGCCTGATAAAGTACTGACTGTTCTGCCAGTGCCAGGAGTGAGAGAACTGTTTCCCATCTGTTTGAAGAAATCACTTTTGATCCGACTCTGCCTTATCAGCCTCAGCTCTCAGCTTGCCTTGCAACTGGGAAGTGGCACTGAGCTTTTCACAGAGCTCCCGAGGGCATTTCAGACGATCAGACTGGCCCTGGTTCAAGGCTCTAGTGCTGCATTGATCCCCTGGTTGTCCCACTGTGCCTTTTGGGGAACAAAGCACAGAGGCCCCAGAGGTTTTGCAAAAAAGACAGACTCTGCAAGTGTTCTTTTCATTCTGTGTCAGCGTTTGCAAACTGGACGTGAGCTTTGGAGAGGGCTTTCCTGGAGCTCTCTGTGTCTCTTGGCTCTGGTCCCTGGGTCAGCTGGGTGATGTACCCCTGCTGCTGGTGCCACAGCATCCAGACCCTCCTGCATCCCATGGACCTTCCCTGTGGCTCTCGTTTGGTGTGTACAGCAGGACTTACCCTGCTGGGGAAAAACGGTGTTGTGGTTTTATTATTTCTCACAGAGAAATAACATCCCTGGAGGATAGCTGTCCAAGCAAAGGCGTTAGAATAAACACAAATAGAACAATAAAAAACCCCAAGAACTGGAGAGTCTCTACTCCATCCTCTGTCCTGGTGGTGAATTAATAACAGCAACACCGAAGCATTTACTGAAAACTCTTTGCTTTCTGCAGGGCAGATTCAGCACTTGGTAGCTCAGCTGTGCAATTGCTAAATTACAGCTTACAGAGGGCTCACTTTTCATGGTAAAATAAAGTATCACTGGGCTCCAAACATGCTGACTTGGAAACACTCTGGGTATTCAGCAGACCAGATCTGGGCACTGTAAGAGCCATGTCTTGGCGTGTGATGGAGTGTGGGGGCTCCCTGGACAGATGTTTTTTTGGGGAAGAAGTGGATATCTGCATGGAAAGTGGCTGGATTTGGGCTGCAGGCGTCTGATACGGTCTGTTTGAGCTCTGCCTTGTGTGCTGGGAAGACAGTTGGGTTTATCACATCTTTGGTTTCTTTGCAAACTTTCCATGTAACAAATGTATATTTGCAGGGCTGACATTTAGCTGGATGAAGCTGCAGACAACTTGTTTATGTGCAGCACTAATTATGGACGTTAGCTTGATTTAAATATTTGGGTTGCAGCTTTCCCAAGCCGAAGGTCTTCCCTGATCTCATCTTTTAGTGTGGTGAGGCAGGGCAGGGCTGGGGGATGGCAGATGTTTCAAGCCTTATTTTATGCCACATGAAGTCACCTCTTGGCAGTGGTGGGGAGGACCACATCCAGCACCAGCTCTGGTCCATGCCAGCTCCTGATCACTTGAGTGGCTCAGAGAGCGAGACCTGGCCTGAAAAGCCTCTCTCATAGTGGTGGCCATCCCTGTAGCCAGCTCCTCATCCCACCAGAGCACCCTGAAGAAGCTCTTGGTGACCTACAGAAGCAAGAGGAGGCCTCTGGTGACACCCCAGTGCCCCCCTCGCCTTTGGCTCCATTGTTTTAGTGTTGGGAAGGAGGAGATGAAGTCAGTGGCAGTCTAAGAATAACTCATAAAACGAGCTGAGCTGCGGGTCCCTGGGCAGGCAGCAGCTCCCTGGGAGCCTCTCGTGTGAAGAGCCCCCACCCAGCCCCCCTGGCTGGGGGAGAGGGGCCGAGCACACGATGCCATCTCCTGCAGAGGCCCTGCCAGAGCATGACATCACTCCATGAGGTCACACATCCCCCTTGTTCGAGTGGCTTCATCCCTGGCCTGACTTTATCACCATATTTGGGAAAGTCTGCGGAAAGCTGCTGGCTCTGGGGCTCCGAGGAGCTGCTCTGAGAGCCTCAGCTGCACTGCAGACAGCTCCCACCTAGAGGGTCAGGACGCCCTGGCCAAGGTGGGGATGCTCTGGCCAAGGTGGGGATGCCCTGGCCAAGATGGGGATGCTCTGGCTGTGGTGGGGATACCCTGGCTGTGGTGGGGATGCCTGGGCAGTGAGGATGTCCTGGCCATGGTGGGAATGCCCTGGCCATGCACAACCTTCCCTCCTCTGTCTGCTGTGGGGATGGGGCACAGGAGCAGAGGGAGTGTGGGTGAGCAGCAGCTGGGAGGGACTTCTGGGTGACCTGGGGTGTCCCAGGCTCCCAGCTCAGTCTCGTGTTGGGCTCAAGGATCAGTCTGTCCCATGGTTTTTGAAGCACAGGCTCTCACAGCCCTGTTTCTTCGACATCACGTTGACCAGGGCCCTGAGCACCCTGCTCTAGCTGCAGATGTCCCTGCTCCCTGCAGGGGGTTTGGACTGGATGAGCCTGACAGGTCCCTTCCAACCCAAACCAGTCCATGATTCTGTGCTCCTCAGCTGGCCCCAAACCCAGCAAGATTTACTCCCACAGATCAGAGGATGGCTTTGTGCTGGCACTGCAACCCAGCAAGATTTACTCCCACAGATCTGAGGGTGGCTTTGTGCTGGCACTCCAGGAGAGGCTGGCAGCAGGACAGGGCAGGGCAGGGAGCTCCTGGAGCATCAGTCGCCTCCTCCTGCTCTGAGGGGAGCCCGTGGAGATGGGGTGACCTGCTCCTGGTCCTGCAGCAGGGCTGGGAGGTACAGCTGGCTCTGCTCCTGTTGCAAGGGCATGTGTGAGAGCTCTGCAGTTCTCCCAGGAGGGCACAACGTGTCCAGGACATTGCAGAAATGCTTCTATCCTTGGCTTACATTTTCTTATCAAACCCACCATTTTGCTGTGGGAGGAAGAACGTTTCATTTTTAGATGATTATTTGTGAAAAAGCCTTTTGGGGCAAATTCCTTAGAGAGAGCTAAGACTCAGGCCAGCATTGGAAACCCATGAATTCAAAATGAACAAACAAATTGTCATCATGCTGCGACAGCCTCGGGCAGATGAGGGTCCTGGCTGTGCCTGCCCGTGCCAGCGTGCAGCTCCCTGCCCAGGGCTCTCAGCAGCTGCTGGTGTCTCCCGTGGAGCCTTTCCTGGGACAGCCCCCTCCTCCTCAGGCCCAGCACACACAGAAATTGGTGTTTTTTTCAAATTTCCGTAGCCACAGCAGCAGGCATCAGTACTGCCCCCTCTGCACACAAGTGCTGTTATTTCTGCTCTGCTTCCTAGAAGAGGTGCAAGCCAAAAGATGAAGAAAAAAAGGAATCAGATCAGCAAAACCCTGTAATTTTTCCTGGCTCAGGCATGCAAAAACACACTGGGTTTTTCCTCCTCTTTTCTGGAAAGTCTATTATGGACCTCAGGCAGCAGGAGCACAGCACTGCTGCACGGGGCACGGGGCTGCCTTTGGATGCTGGAGAGCAGGGGAGTGTTTGCCATGGCAACACGTCAGGCAGGATCCACTGCACAGGGGACCCCTTGGGCAGTGTGCTGCTCTGGCAGCAGTGGGCTTCCTTGTGTCTCACCAGCCATCTCACGTGTCCCTCTGTCACTGGCCCTCTCTGGTGGGGGTGAGAAATGGGAATGTTGCTGGGCACTTCCTCCAGGGAGGACACTGAGAGGCTGGAGAGTTTCCAGAGAAGGGCAACAGAGCTGGGGAAGGGTCTAGAGCCCAAGTGTGGGGAGGAGCAGCTGAGGGAGCTGGGGGTGCTGAGCCTGGAGCAAAGGAGGCTCAGGGGAGACCTGGTTCTCAGCAGGACAAGACCAAACAGCCTCAAGTTGCCCCAGTGGAGGTTGAGGTTGGCCCTGAGGAACAATTTCTTGCCCTGGAGGGTTGCCCAGGGCTGTGCCAGGCTGCCCAGGGCAGTGGTGGAGTCCCCACCCCTGGAGGGGTTTCCAAGCTGTGGAGATGTGGTGTGAGGGACACGGGGCAGTGGGGACCTGGCAGTGATGGGGAACAGTTGGACTTGGTGATCTTAAAGATCTTCTTCAGCCAAACCCATTCCATGATTCCATGCAGTGCTGCTGTTCCCCAGCTGCCATCTTCCACTAGCACCTCTGAAGCTTCGGTGACCCACAGAAATCTTAATTTTTACCATGGTTTACAGACGTGCAGTTTCTTTTCTGCTCAGCCACTGCACCCTGCTCTGGGTGACCCTGGTGGATCTGCAGAGGTCCCTGCCAAGCCCTGCTGTGGCTCTGTGGCCGTGGCTGCCCCGGGCTGCACGCAGCCTCCTCGCACAGACGCTTCTCCCCGTCTGCGGATGCTTTTCCCATTACTGTTCTGGCCGGGCTCCACGCACCAAAAGGGCTGGGGAAGGCACACGCCAGCACTGCCCCCCTCCCCTCCCCTCTCCTCCCCTCCCTTTTTAGTGAAACGAAGGCAGAGCAGGCCCACAAATGACATAATGAGAGCATGACATCAGGCTTGGCAGGCGGAGGCGTGCTATACTCTGCTCAACATTATATGTTCTGTGGAATTAAGAAAAAAACATCAGTGCACCAAAAAAAAACCCCCTTGTCCAGCACAGTGCTGCAGAACTCACCCCCTGGCTGCCCTGGGCTGGCAGCTGGAGCGTGGAGCCTCTGGGCATCAGGAAGGGACAAAGCCAGGGTCAGCCGGCCCTGCTGCTCCGGCGGCATCGCTCCCACCAGCAGCTGTGGGAGGGCAGTGCCAGGCAGTGCCAGGCCAGGGCACCAGCTCCTCCTACCCCCCAGTTCCCCAGCCCCTCTGCAGGAGATCCTGCTGGAGCTGCTGGTGGCTCCTGCTGGGACAGGCTGCTGGGATGGAGCTGAAGGCTCCCAAGGCTCAGGTTGGTGCCCTCGTTACTGAATGTTCTCTTAGGCAGAGCTGCACCTTCCTCTCAGCCAGCTCCACCTCCAGAGGTGTTCCCAAAACTTCTGTGCTGGGCACCCGGGTTACGTGTGTCTGTGTTTGCTGGGAGCTCAATGTGAGGCTCCTTGTGCACAGTTCCTGTTCTGTACCACAGTTGTTGGTGGGCTTTGGTGCCCCACGTGGCACAGAGCTCTGGAGAGGTGTGCCAGCCCTCCCAGCCTCCTGGGGGGTTCCAGGGCTCCACGTCACTGCTGTGGAAACTGAGGTAGGATCAAGAAGTTGTGACTTGCCCTTGCCCAGGCAGCACAGCGTGTTCTCCGTAGCCACCGTGGCACAAATAAACTCAGGTTTCTCTTTCCTGTGGTGGAGAGGGCTCTGCCTGGCTGTGCAGAGCGTTTCAATGGAGAGCCTTGTTCTCTGCTGGCTTCAGCTCCACTCTGAACCTGCTCTGAATTTCCTCCAGCCTGGCAGTGGGCTGGGAAAACACAGTCGTGGCAGTTTGTGGCACCGAGAACCTGAGCTCTGTCCCACAGCCTTTGCACTGGTTTTTACTGCTCAGTATTTCCTGATTATTCTGGGTTTTTTTTCTGTAGCCTAGTTTGGTTCACAGCCATCCTTCCCATGCCAGGAAGGCATAATGTGATTTTTCCATACTCGTTGGAGAGGGACTGGTGGGAGAAGGCGAGCAGGAGGCTGGTTGCCCAGCTCACTGACTGAGCATGATTGAGTTGTCCTGTCAACAGGAGCTCTGCTCCCCTCCCCTTGCACGCTCTGCACTGAGGAGGTTGAAAACTGGGAGGTTTTATACCAGTTCCTCCTCAGATCATGAAGCCAGTGGTAGAAAATAACAAGAAGATGGGTAGGAAATAGCAGTAGAATTGTGCTCTGGTTTGAAGGTCCCTGTGGGTTCCTGTCTAGTGCATGGTCTGGGTGGAGGACAGCAGCTTTTGTGCAGGTTCTGGGTGGGAGCTCAGGCTGTGGAAGGTGGAGGTTGGGAGCCAAGGTCTTGGGACCGCTTGCAGAGCATGTGAGTTGTAGTTGAGTGGCAAAGTGTTGAAGTAGAGACAGAGCTTGGGTTAATTACAGCCTCGCAGGGTTCAGAGCATCTTGCCAGCCTCTGCAGCAGCCTCACCTGGGAACTGAGCCCACCTTTCTCCTTTGGAGCCCACTGGTGGAGCTTCCCTGCACGCCGAGCTGGGGGTCAGCGTTGGTGCTGGGTGGCAGGAGTGGGTGCAGGATGGATGGTGAGCTTGGATGCTGAGCTCAGGCAGCATCAGCCTGCTGATGGTGTGTGGAATGACAGCCCAGCTGCTCTGTCAGGAGAGGAGACAGCTGCAGGAGCCTCCAGCCCTTCCACCAGGACACCGTGGAGGCTCTCAGGGCATGACAGTGCTGACACCCCAGAGACACAGCTCTGAGCTGCCTGGCACCCTCCCAGGCTGTCCTGGCCACAGGGAGCAGCACAGCCCCTTGAGCAGATCAGAGGGTTGAGGGTTGGCACTCAGTGCTTTCTGGAGGACAGCTCCTCCTGGTCCTTCCTGACCAAACCCACCAGCACCAGGCATCCAGCACCCCTGGAGTCCCCCCAGCACTGCTCTCCAGGAGCTCTGCCCAGTGCTCAGCAGGCAGTGACATCTAGTGTCAGGCCAGCAGGCTCTGGGGAAGCAGCACTGAGCAGGGACCTGCTGCCTGGGTTGGCACCTTACCTGTTTGCTGAGGCTGGGGGAGCAGCTCTGCCACTGAGCATCCTCCTGGAGCAGGTCACAGCCATCCCTGGGCCTGCTCTGGGGTGGGAGTGGAGCTGGCTGACCCCAGGGAGTCAAGGATCTGGAGTCTTACCTGAAGTTCACAAGCTCTCTCTGAGATGTGATGGAAATAATGATAAGAGATGTCTGTGAAGGTCTGGGGAAGGCTCAGGACCAACCCCTCCATGCCTGGCACTGTGGCAGAGGGATGGAGAAGAGCAGACCTGCCCTGCTGGAGTCCTCCACCTCCTTAGGAAGGAGCAGGAGGGGAGAATGGGGAGAAAGCTGCTGAGGGCTGCAGAGGGGTGGCTGGGTTTGGGGCTGGGTGTCTCTGTGCCCTGCCTGGCTCAGGTGCCACCTGCAGTGGTGAGAACTTCACCCTGCCCTGGCACTCGCTTCTCCAGGCAGCCAAGCAGTGTTGTTGAAGAGGCTCTTTGAAATAGTAAAGCCCTGATTTTGTAGCAGCAGAATGGTTTATTTTGGAGGTCTTTCTTGTCTGGGCAAGGAGCAAGAAGGCATCAGAGCTGAAAGGCCTTTTCCTTCTGTCTTGGGCTTGAGGTGCTGCCCAGAAACTACACGGGTTATTTCCAGAGGAGGAGAGAAAGACTTGTACTGGTTTCCCTGTAAGGTAACTGGTTGGTGGTCTGGTCAAATAGTGGAGGGAGGGGCAGGGGCAGGGAGGTACATTTTATGGAACACACTCAAGGAGCTTCCCTGAGGCAGGATCTGACCTGGCTGCGTGGCAGCAGTCGAGGTTCCAGCCCAAGCTGTCTTGTGTGGGAGCTGCAGACAGGTTTGGAGGTGCCTTTTGTGTCCCCCATGCAGAATGTGGCTCCTGTGTGGTTGGTGCCAGTGCAGCAAAGGATGCTCTGTGTTCTCTAACCATTGCCCCAGCTATCTTGAGACACAAGAACTCTGGCTTGCTCGGATATTTTTGCTGGCATCCTTTTTTAAAGCGTATTTGTAGAGCTTTTATTTTGCACATTTCTTGGACTTCTTTATTGGTGTTGCTGGTGAACTCTTCTGAATCCACTCTTGTCTTGGCAAAGAGCTCCCAGACAGCAAAATCAGGGAAAATAAACCTTTTAAAGAGACATCCATCCCTGTTCCTTATCCCCAGAGTTTCCTGGAATCATGCGTAATGTTCCTGCCAGTTTGGCAAGATTCTTTTCATTTGGATAAATTTAAGTTTAAATGTCAAATCAGACCAAGAATTAATTGGTTAGGAGATAAAAAGAAGAGGTGAGACAGCAAAGAGGAGTTACAGGAGATGCTTGTAGGAAAAGAGGTGAGAAAGGAGGTGGGCTGAGGGTGGCTGCAGTGGATCCAGCCCTGTCCACCTCCCTGGAGCTCTCCCAGAGATCCTTGAAGGATAATAATCATTGCGTGGGCTGGGAATGAGTGTTTTGATGCTGCTAAAAGGAGGTTTTGGCCAAAGGAGATTAATCTGAAACTAAAAGAGTGGAGTTTATTTGGAACGAGTGGAGGGCAGTCAGCAAAACGTTCACTTCTTAGCTGAGTGACATTTTAAATCAGAAGAGAGGACGTGGGGCAAAGAGGAGGAGCAGTCTGGGGGGACAGAAACCAGTCACCCATGAGTTGAAGGCTGTTGGTGTTTCAGGGACCCATGAGAGACTTTTTAAATCGTTGCTATTATCTAGCCTGATTTTAAACAGAAAATATTCTTTCTCACTTCTTCTTCCCCTTTAAGCTTTTCCAAAGAGAGACAAAAAGGTCTTTAAAGTGTAAAAGTCGAGTGCATCAGTTGGGGAATTAATGATCAGTTGTGTAATTCATGATCAGTTCTTTGGCACTGGAAATGGAAGCTCCTCATAACTTTTTCTCTAGATTAACCACTGCTTTAGTCCAAATTATTTCTTAATTACTTTTTTAAAGATACATGAGATTTGAATAGTCTTTTTTAAAGGATCCATCCCATTCAGTGAGAGGTTTGTCCTGTCTGAAGTTCCTCTGCAGGCTGTGGAGCAGTGTGCACACAGGGATAGCCCTGGGGTCTGCCTGCACGTGACACAGCTCTGGGCAGCTCACCCACCACAGCTGGGGGACCTGTTGTCTTTGGCTGCTCCACTTCAACACACCAAAACCTTGTCTGGATGGAGTCTGGATGGAGTTTGGAGAGGGGCTCTTCTAAGGTCTAGGGATGGAGGAAGGAGAAAATGAAGTAGAAGGAAAAGTGAAAATTTTTTTTTTTCCCTAGGGATCTTTCCAATAACAAGATCAGTGGTTTAGATGTTCAGCTATTTGAAAGCCTGACTTCTCTGGCAAAACTGTAAGTACCCTCTGCATCCTTCCAGCCCTGCAGCTCAGCATGTGTGCCAGAGCTGGTACCTAGCACACGTGCTGGTGTTCCACAAGCCTTGTTCTTGCTTGGCCTCCTCTGGGGAGCCCCAGACTGGTGTGTCCATGAGCTGCTTCCTCAGGGTGTTGAGCTGCACAGTCCAGTCATTCACTTACTGGCATTCAGGGGCTTGAGCAGGATTTGACCCTTCAGGCAAAACTGATAGGTCAAAATGACCCTTCTCAATGCTGATCAATATCTAAAGGGTGGGGATCAAGAGGCTGGGGCCAGACTCTTGTCGGTGGTGCCCAGCAACAGGATGAGGGTCAACGGGCACCAACTGAAACCCAGGAGGTTCCTTCTGACCAGGAGGAGAAACTTCTTTGCTGTGAGGGTGGCCGAGCCTGGAGCAGGCAGAGAGGCTGTGGGGTCTCCTGCTCTGGAGAGATTCCAATCCTGCCCAGACTTTGAGCATGGCTGGGTGTTTTGCTATCATATGCATGTGGCTTTTGAGACTCAAGGTGCTCACAGGGTAACTGGTGCCCAAGCAGAGCCTGGGACAGAGGTTGGTCATGTATGTCAGCAGCATGATGAATTTCCTTTTCATTTCCCCTCTTTTACAGAGATATAAGCCACAACAAGATTTCTACATTAGAAGATGGAATATTTGATAATTTATTTAATTTAAGTGAAATGTAAGTTCATCCTCTTTGTTTCCCAGTTCCTTATTTAGATCTTCCCTTGAATCAGCTCTTCCCTTCCTGGGGGGGTGGGATGCAGCACTGTCTTGGGGAGCTCTGGGGCATGCACCCAATGAAGCAGCTGCCTTTTGGACTGTCTCCAGTTTCCTCCTCAAGCTGTGATGGTTTTAAACTAAAAAAGGGAGATTTAAACAAGAGAGAAGGAAGAAATTTTGGACCCTGAGGGTGGTGAGCCCCTGGCCCAGGCTGCCCAGAGAGGTGGTCGCTGCCCCATCCCTGGAACCATCCCAGGGGAGGTTGGAGGTGTCTCTGAGCACCCTGCTCTAGCTGCAGATGTCCCTGTCCCTGCAGGGGTTGGACTGGGTGACCTTGAAAGGTCCCTTCCCACCCAACCCAGTCTGTGATTCCATGATTCTGTGATTAATTGAAGTAATTAAAATCAGTGGTGCCACATGAAGGGAGCTGAGGTGAAGCCAGGCGTTGCAGGACTGATCCATGGAGGCAGAGCACAGAGTGGCAGCTCTGTACCCCAGTGAGCCAAAGGATTAACCCCATGCAGTTGCTCTTGGCAAGCAAGAGGAAAGCTCAGCCACACGTTTTCCCTGCAGACAGGACAGAAAAGGCCATTTTCAGCTCTGCATTTTTGCCTACAAGTGGCACTGAGCAGACAGAAGGTCCCAGTGAGCCCTGCCCTGCTGGGGCTGGCCAGCAGAGTGATGCTTTGGGCAGGGCAGTGGTGAGTCCAGAGCCTTGGCCACCTCCAGCTCTGTGCCCGTGCAGATGGGTGCCAGGGGCTGGCATCTGGATCTGGCTCAGCTGCAATTAAAGTTTCCATCTCTTCATTAAGCTGCTGCATGGAAAGATCGTCATTGAGTTTGCATTTCTTTTCTGAGGGATCAGTTTTGTTCTCTTAGCTGTTTTTGAGGGAGCTGTAAGCAGTCCCTGTAGCTGGCGAGGCTGCCCTTCCACCCCGTGGCTGTTGGATGGCAGACTGCTTTAAATATCAGATTGTGGCCATAATTAGCTCCTAATTGCGACAATTATTGGTAGAGTTAAAAAAGTACTTGGAGTACTTGCCTAATTCTAGCCTCTAGAAAAATCATGTTAATTATTGCTTGATTCCCTATTCATTAGCTCCCCTCGCAGCTCTTTCTGAAGCACTTTGGTGGAGTGGCACAGATGGGAACAGTGAGGGATCTGCATGCTGCTGTAATTAGCACTTGGCACATGTCACGTTCATGCCCATCTTTGATCTCCTCGTTACAGAAACCTAAGTTGGAATCCATTTGTTTGTGACTGCAAACTTTCCTGGTTGCCCCGTTGGGTGGAAGACAGAAGAGTGAAGGTCGTGCAGGCGGCGGAGACGAGGTGTGCCCACCCTCCAGAGGTGGCAAACCTCTCCCTCTTCAACATCTCCTTCCCCAACACTACCTGCGGTAAGGAGACGCTGGGGGCTGGGCTGGGAGACATCCCGTGGGACCAGGGAAGGTGATGGGCCCAGGGGCAGTTTGGGATCACATCTAGACCTCTTTAGGCCTTGAGTCACCAGTTCTAGTCCAATGAAGCAAGTAGTGGTAGTGTATGATTGTACCTTGATGCCTTGAGGATTGTGTCCTTCTGAACATGAGGAAAAACCTCTTACCTAGAGGGTGCCTGAGCCTGGAGCAGCTGCCCAGAGAGGTTGTGAGTCTCCTTCTCTGAAGAGATTCCAAATCCCCCTGGATGTGATCCTGGGCACCCTGCTGTGGGTGACCTGCTGGAGCAGGGGGGTTGGGTGTGATTATCTCCAGAGGTCCCTTCCAGCCCCACCCTGCTGGGGTTCTGTGGGATTCTGTGAGTTAGTCAACGCCAGGGCTGAGATCAGCAAACTCCTTATGGACCAAGCTGCAGGCAGCCATCAGATGACACCAGCTCCATGACCTCCAGCCTTAGGCTTTCACTCTCTTAAGCTTTTAAGTCTGACTTTCAGCAGTGAAACCTCACTGGAGTGGATGGACCTGAGGATGTGATGAGCTGAACCTTTGCAGGTGACAGGGCTCCACGCTGGGAGCGTTGAGGGAACACTTCCCTGATCTACAGCCTGTTGTCTGCTCCAGGTGCATTTTCCAGCTGCCTTGGCTGGCAGAAAGCTCAGGAAGTGTTTAACTGGAGAATGGGAGGGGGGAACCTGAAGAAAACTAATCCTGCCTGGATCCTCAGCTCTCTGTGATGCTGGGGGGGTGAGTGCTCCCCTGGCAGGCATCAGGCATCTCCTTTAATGCTTCTCAGGGGATGCAGTGATGGGGCTGAGGGAACCAGAGCTGGTGGGAGCCAGCTGAGCTGCCTGGTGAAGCACAGTGCTCCCCGGGGCCAAAACCCAGGTGGTGGTTGCTCCTCCTTCCCCAGCAGAGTCACCCCAGCCTCGCAGCACCTTGAAGAGTTATCAGGGGGAGCGACACCAGCGCCGACACTCGTCTCAATAATGAGTTGTTCCCTCTTGAACTGCTTTAAGTTAGTGTGGAAACAGTAACGTGAGGATGTCTTCTGGGTAATTCAGTGTAGGGGGAGGAGGCTGGGGACAGCCTGCCAGCTCCTGACAGTTGTTAGAGCAGGGAGTGAAGAAGTATGACCAGGCTGGTGTTCAGAAGCAAAGCAGTTCCCATGCCGTGCTCCCCCTCATGGGACTGCTCCTGAGAAAAGCAGCTCGGCGTGTGCAGGGGGGCTGTGGAGAAGGCTGCACGGGT
>NW_008583489.1:7669-10351 GCF_000691845.1 Merops nubicus | reverse complement strand
CCCCTGGGAGGCGAGTGTCACGTGGGCATCTCGGCCTCAGTCCTTCTTCCTAGTTGAAGTCACAAACAGCCTGACCCGGTGCCCCTTTGGTACCGGTTTGTGACATAAAGGAAGAGAGAATGGATTTTTATAATTGGCAGTGAAATTCACCCTACTAACTTAGAAGAATAACATCTCAATGTAAATTAAATAGAACAGGCACTACTGCAAAGAAAATCCTTTTTAATTGAAATTTCTTTGCTCTGGTACTGGGGTTTCATGTTAAAAATTTGCCTTTTGTTTGTTCATCAGAAACCAAGAACTTCTTGATCGCAGCCAGAACTTCACCAGGGAACTCATCATTATTGCACAGAATATGTTGCTGAAACGTATGTCTATCTGACCAAAAAAATAAAGAAAATAGAAAAAAGAGGCAATGTATTTTATGAAAGCCACCTCTCTTACATATGACTCCTCACATTCTTTCCTTTAAAGTTTTAAAGGAGAAAATACGATGGTCTTTCAGCTTGTTTTGTTGTGTACGTAAATTCTGAATGTGAAAATAAAGAGAAAGTACATTGTGTTTCAGCCAGTTCTAGGACAGCTAGCTTTTTTGTGGGACTTCTGGCTTGAATAAAATATGAAATCTAAAGGTTAATTTTTTTCCTGAATCATTTACACAATGTAATAATACGTATCACTGAGTAGGTCATTGTAAAAACAGTGTAGAAGTAGCGTATGCCTGAGCAGTGTTTATATGACTAGGACATTAAAGGAATGATTCTGATGCCAAGACACACATATTTAGCACTTTTTGAGGTGTCATAAAGTTTCTGTTGCTCCAGAAAAGTTCAGATATTTTGAACAACATCTGCCAGCCCCGTGGGAGTGACTGAACTTCCTAGGGCACTTACATGCTATGCAATGTCAATGCATGGGACGCTGAATTACATCCCAATATAACCAGCACTTACCCATCAAATCAAATTTAGTCATGTAAGTTCCAGTATATAAAGAAGACTATAAAAGAAAGAGGAGATCCCTTACAGAAAATAATTTCTTAAACTGAAGATATGAGTTGTCCTTTGGAAACACCTTTTTTTCACCTGTAATATAAAGGAAGATGATGACTTGGATCTATCCTCCAGGTGTCTAGGAAGATGAAGCTTACTGCAAGATACCTTTTGGAATTCCCTGTTAGGAAGTGTGTGTTGCAGCTAGGGTCTGGCGTTCGGAAGAAATCGTGCTGTACGGAAAGTTAGGGCACACCCCCCTCTAGTGGCAGCTAATGGTATTTACTTTGTAACGCAAGCAGACGGAAATGACGTTATGAATTCAGACTATAAAATGCTTTGTTTTGCTCGAATAAACGCCATTTGCTATCCACCACGTTGGTGTGTGTACGCACGTAGTCTGAGAGGCCGGGGATTGGCCCTCGTACCATTTCCTGAACCAGGTTGCTGCGTTGTTGATATACGCAATAGTGTGTCATCTGAATTCAGTTCCTAGTCACAAGAATAGGTCTCACAGTTTCTTTTAAAAAAGAATGTAGCCCCTTTCTTTTTATCAGTGAATATTAATGTAAAACTATGCTTTGTGTTATGGGGGAAGTAATCAAATAAGTAAATCCCTCATCTCAAGTCTTACTTCAAGATTTCTTTCCTAAAACATTAGGTATTTTATTAATTTACAATTATTATTGTGCTACAATGAGAAAGAAAAAAATTCTTCAGCATCTTTCTGTGCTTGTCAGACTGACATTAATGCTTTCTTATTTTGTAATCAATGCCTAGAATAAATTTAATATTTGGTTTCATATTTCCTTAATATTTTTCTGTTTACATCTAGTCTGGTTGATCTGATTGTACCTTTAATTTGATACAGATTTTATTAGCTAGCACATTACCATTGGGATGAAAGAATGCCCCAGATTTTCAATATTTTATGCAAATTTTTATCTTCTGTAGTGTGCACCGTTTGAAGTTAGCTTACAAAGTTTACTTTATTTGCTGGTAAAAGACCAACTACTTTTGTCTGGCTGATAATTTATTTTGACACAGCACAATGTTAAATATTAACTAAAAGGGCAATTTAAATAAATGAAAACAGCTGACATATGAAATGTTTATTAATGTCCTGAGCCTGAAACATAATAAAACTACAGATTTAGAATTCATAATTTTATACATTATTTAAAAATAGATTAATTCATAAGGACATGGTCTCTTGGATGATTGCTGTATGCAGTGAATTGTACTGTGATATACTCTGCAATGAAATGATCTTCACTTTTCTGGTAGACATTTGGTGAATATTTTAACAGTTTGGTCTCAGTCTTTCCTAGCTGTGACAATTTTGTGTTAGTTGAAAAACATTCTGTTTCCAAGTTTTCACAAAATAACTGCAAAACTGAATGATGTTACCTAAGAAGCATTCTGAAACACACTTGATCTCCGTGTTTAGAGACAGAGAAGGGGGAATACGTAGCTCTCTCCTAAGAGAAACACTGGGAGCGGAGTAGGGTTAGGAGTCAGTTACCGACAGAGAGATGAAAAAAAAAAAAAATCAAAGCCCAAACAGTGCAGAAAAGTTACTCCAAATCATTTCCTCATATTTATATCAGTGTATAGGCATCTGTATTAATGATGTACTGATAGTCTCCATGGTATGCACTAGCTGGCATAAGGGAAATATCATATGACT
>NW_008583489.1:3575-7638 GCF_000691845.1 Merops nubicus | reverse complement strand
CAGCAGGAGTTAGTGGGTGTCACCAAGTGTACACCACTGCTCCTTGTATGATTATTGAGATTGGGATGTGCCTCTCCCGGAGGAAAAAAAAAACTCATCTGGGCTATCAAGACAGGTAGATGGAGCATTTACTTAATGTTATTACATTAATTTTTCCAGAAGTCCAGGTAGACACTGCGGAACTGCTTGCATATATAAAACATTAACAATTGTTTCATCATAAATAAATGTGATCAGTTTTCATAAGAATGAACAATGACAATTTGACACTACTCTATAGCTAGACTACTTTGTGGTGGTTTTCTCTTCTCAGAAAATGTGGGAAAGCTTTGGACCATACCAGCCAGAAATGACATTTAACCTCATGCTTCTTCAGGGCTGAAGAAGAACAGAAGCAGTTTCTCTTGAAATTGTATTTTGTATGACATTAGGAATAATTAGATCTGAGTGCTAGGTAAAATGAGAATGTTTCTAGACATGGGTTTGGAACAGCTCCCACCTCCTGTGACACAAAATGTAGAATGCACTGGAGAGTGCTAAAAGTAGAAAGGAAAGAAGGGGCTGAAGTACTTATCACCTTCCTAAAGACTGACCCATGAGTACAGAGATACCAAGTTTGTAAATCCCACTGGGGCTTTTCAGATCTAAGTGGGATCTGAGGTTCTAATTTTTGGATTACCTAAAGTGGCAGTTGGGTTTTGAAGTGTGACAGATGATGATAGGGTTAAAAAACATGCATAAAGGAACTCCTCTAAACCAGAGAGTTGTGGAAAGAGTAGAAATTAAATAGACTGGAAAAAACCTGGCCAGGCTGCCTTAACAATGAGAATACAACATTGGTTTAATAGTTTATAAATTGTAAGATAGTGTGCATAATACTATTAAAATTAGTGAAAGAATGAAGTGCAGAGTTCTGTGGGTTATTCAGGTAACTTTTTCAATGGAGCTCTATGGTTTGACAAATGGAATTTGGCATTTTCATTATTGACCTTCTACCCTGGAAGCACCTTTGAGCATTGGCAATTTATAGGCATACTGTGATTTTGGCAGAAGCAGCTGTTATTTCTTTAAAACTGTCCTCTTCTGAATAACAAGGGTACTATCACTGCCCTTCTATCCAAAACTTGCTTCTCAGTGCGGTGTACGTAAATACGTTCTTGCCTGATGTGTGTTTCCTAAATTTCAGGACATTTCTGTATTTTACTTCTAGAATCGCTTCAGGCTGTCTAAGATCCCTGCTTGCTTTTGAAACACTGGATACTGAAGGTTCCTTTGTAAGCTTTTCACAGCTTGGTTTTGATTATGTGGTCCTGCAGCAAGGATGAAATACAATGTTTTAGATTTACTAGTGTCAAATAGAAAGCCAAGTCTGCTGCAGATTGATGAAAACCTCCAAATAGCAAGCGGTCAGTCTTCTGGAATGTTCTGTAAAGGATTACTCTACCATAGTGCTAAGGGGTTGCTCCAGACCTGTCCATGCAGATACTGAAGCTCACAATCTAGATGTATGGCAAATCTGATTTCAAGCCTTGCCTCAAGACTGTACAATACATCCATGTGGATGTAACCAGTTAGACGTCAAACTGTAGCTACATGACTCCAGGGTTCTGGTGCTACAATTATATTCTGAGTACCAGAAAACAAAGGTAATTTTCCCATGGTAAGTTCTTAGTTGTAATACTGATATTGAGGGCAGAATACTTCAGCTGACAAAAATGAAGATGTGACTAGATTCTATTTTTTGAAGTTATGTTTTATTGATGGTATTTACAAGGGTTGATTTGAAAGCTAAGGCTGATTGGACTAGAGTGAATGTTCCTTAAAATTTTACCTGATGTAAAGTAGCACTTCTAGTATGGAGTGTCAGGGGATAAGGCTCTAATCATCTTTCGGGTAATCTGCCACGTATTCTTGGATCTGCTAATGATTATTGTTCACAAAATAGTGGAGGACGAGACGGATTTATTTTACTGTGGCTCAGTTATCCCATTTATATAATGAAGGCAATGATGTTGCTCTAGATATTTTGGGTTATAATGTTATATCAGAGTGGAGATTTAAAAAATAAATCTTGATACACCAGCTTACACTAGATTGGAATCTGATCTTGACTTACTGCAAATACTTAGCTTATAAATGGAAGAAATAAAAGTGAAGGTAATTTTCAAATTAATTCTCGTATCTTCTCAGATAACTTTCTGTAGAAAATAATAGAAAAAAGAAGTTACGATTTGCCATCCCAGCTTGGATTAATATGATGATATTAATTTTCCTTTTTTTTTATAAAAAGAGTTTGAAAAGGACTATCATTTAGAGTAATTTTCCAGTTTAAATGAAAGAAAAGGGTCATGGTTCATAGATACATGTTAATTTGGCTAACAGAAAGCAATTTACTTTTACTTAATTGAACTTAACCACTGCAGTATTTGTTTTAAATTGATAAAGGGATTACAAAATTATCTTTTCAGGTTTGTATAGCTGTTAGTGTTTGAATAAGAATGGCTTTTGCCTGAACTCAAGTTATGTTAAAGAACTGTAAAGAGAAATGCTCTTCAAAAAATTAAAGTCATCTTTATGTTTCTTTCTTCATCAGAGTTTTATTCAGCCCTAAATTATAAGG
This sequence comes from Merops nubicus, assembly GCF_000691845.1. NCBI lineage: Eukaryota > Metazoa > Chordata > Aves > Coraciiformes > Meropidae > Merops > Merops nubicus. The sequence goes on along the minus strand of NW_008583489.1, from coordinate 5,018 downwards.
TTTATATTACTGCAAAACTAAATTGAAATATGTAGGTAGAAACTTTCACTCAAATTACAAAGCTCATTAGTTACATACAGAGCTGTGTTTTGTGATTATGTGAAAAAAAATCGCTATGCTGAAAGCCAGACACTGACTTAGTGGTGAGACTAAGTCTCACCTACTTCTGTGGAAGAAATGTTAACAAGAGCAAAAATGTCCATTTGGAGACACCCTTCTCTATCCATTGACTACTGAATAATATGAGTAAGCTATAAGAAGCAGAACTCCTTTTCTAAAAAAAAATATTAAAAAAAAGTGAACTTTGATTTCCGTTAAATGGAAGATGTTTAGGGGTTCTTCTATGAGGAATTATCAAGTAGAAGTAAACTAATAGTCTTAACTTTGTTTTAAAGTTTTTCAGCACAGTTTCATACATGTTACAAAGTAATATTCTCCTAATTAAAAAAATAGCTTTGAAGTACACTTTATCAAAATAAAAAAATAAAAAGTTCTGGGCTGCCATTTCAAGAGGGACAGAGATCTACTGGAGAGAGTCAAGCAAAGGGATATGAGGATGACTGGGGGACTGGAACGCCTGCTTATGAGGAGAGGCTGAGAGACCTGGGGCTTTTTAGTCTGGAGAAGAGAAGACTTAGAGGGATCTAATTAATGTGTATAAATAGATGAGGGCTGGGTGTCAGGAAGGAAGGGGCAACCTCTTCTCACTTATGCCCTGCGATAGGACATGGGGTAATGGTCACAAGCTGGAGCACAGGAAGTTCCACCTCAACATGAGGAAGAACTTCTTTACTGTAAGGATTCCAGAGCACTGGAACAGGCTCCCCAGGGAGGTTGTGGAGTCTCCTTCCTGGCAAACTTTTAAGACCCGTCTGGATGCGTTCCTGTGTGACCTGTCCTAGACTAGATGGTCCTGCTCTGGCAGGGGGGTTGGACTTGATGGTCTCTGGAGGTCCCTTCCAACCCCTAACATTCTGTGAAAATAAAATAAAATAAAATATAAAATTTCCTTGAATTTCACCTTAACTTGCAACATAGAGAACACCTGTTCTCTAAGGTTGGCAGCCTACTCAAGTTGAAGGAGCCAGACTGAAAAGCGTGTAGTTCCATGGATGCTCCTCCCGGCCCTTATTGTAGATGGGCAACATATTTGCTAACTTCCAGTCAATGGAGACCTCCCTGTTAAGCCAAGACTGCTGATAAATGACTGAAAGTGGCTTGGTGAGCACTTTTGCCTGCTTCCTCAGTACCCTTGGGTGGATCCCATCTGGCCCCACTGACCCGTCTGTGTCTAAGTGGTGTGGCAGGTCACTAAACATTTCCAATTATGGAGACTTCATTCTGCTCCTCATCCCTGTCTACAAACTCAGGAGGCTGCATACCCAGAGAACAATTGGTCTTACTACTGTGCTGTTTCGTGTCAGATTTTTCTTTCCCTAGTGT
>NW_008583489.1:0-3544 GCF_000691845.1 Merops nubicus | reverse complement strand
GTCCTTTTCTGCCAGGCTACTCCAAATCTGTTCATCCACCAGCCTGTATTGATATTAGAGATTGTCTTGACCTGGGTGCAGGATCTTGCATTTGGCCTTGAACCTCATGAGGTTCACATGGGCCCACTCCTCAAACCTATCCAGGTCCCTCTAGATGACACCCATTCCATCAAGCGTATCAACTGCACCACTCAGCCTGATGTCATCCACAGACTTGCTGAAGGTGTAGATTCCCACTGTATATGTCCACAATAAAGAAAATGTCGATTCCCAAAACCAACCCCTGAGGGACACAGTATAATCAATTATTTCTGTCAAACAAGCAACTTGCTCTCTAGGGAGGTATTACATGGGAAAATGGCAACCAATAAGTAGTAAAAAAAATAAATACATAATTTTCCTTTCTCTTTTACTTCCAGACTATTTCCAGAATTACCTGAATCATTTGACTTCAAAGTGAGCGGCAAGATTATGATTTCAGTAAATACAGGATTATGTTGTTAGATGCATACACTTGTAAAAAGCAACTACATCCTTTTTTCCTTTGGTTTTTAAGTGTCTCTGTGTGTTTTAAATTTAAAACTTTCTATAGATTCTCAGATTCAGTGGTAATGCAGCTGTTTAAAAATTGTGATGGCAGTGACAAAGAGATTTGCTTCTACAAACTAAATGTTTCGATTTGTGATACATATTGTGTCCTTTTTTTTTCACTTTCCATCTGAAGCTCTAAGTGTGTATGAACTAAGCTATTTGTTGAATATACAAAAGCTGTTTTCAACCTGAGTAGGGCCTGCCAGTCTTACAGAACAAATGACAAACCATCCTTTCTGTCTATTGAACTTTTCCAATAGCTGTTTCACTTCTGTTATCTGTTACCCCAGGCAAATGATGTCTCTTGTCCTTAGGCTTTGGGAGCTTTCATCATGGTTTGATGTTAGCTAACACAATGGACAGAACCATTCTTTAAGCAGAACAAAAATGTGTTTAATTCTGTGGATGCCAGTATATCAAGACATCATCAGAAGGATGAGTGCAGTTCCTAGTTTTCCTGTAAAATCGTTCAGCTATTTTACTGACCTTTTGATGACACATAACAATAATTTCATATTTTAAGAGAACCTTCTGAGTAAAGATAGTGATAGAATTCGGATTTAAGGTCTGATTTCTCCTCCAGACTGAGATATATTCTTGTTCTGCATTTTGGTAGAGAATACATGAATGTTACATGGATATTCTTCTCTTCATCTACATCACTGGAAGTAAGGAATCATATTAAAAAGTGCCTCTTAATGAGTGGTAGATTCAAGACAAGTCATACAGGGCCTAAAAGCTCTTTCATTGCAGTTAGAACCACCACAGCCTTCAGCAGAAACAGAAAAGACACTTGGCATCCACTCCTGCAATGGCATTAAGAAAAATGTCAAAACACTTTCTTCAAAGTTGAAGGAAATAACTTTTAATAGAAAGATTATTAACCAATGTCTACTTTTACAGAAATCACTAGCCACAAGGAGATTAAATTCCCCTGTAGGTAGGTAAGTAACATCAGCGAGGAACAATAAGACAAAATAAAAGGAGGAAAGAAGCACGGTGTGATGTTGTCCTGTTGCTTTTAGGGCAGACTGTAGTTGCCACTTTTATTTAGGAGGAAACATTATTAAAAGTGAGATGTTGCTTTTAGTGGATACAAGAGGTTTTCGTTACCTTTTTCCTTCTTCACAGTAAAGAGGAAAAATGAAAGACTTTTTTTCTTGGGTAGTGCTGATTTTCACCAATCCATCACCATTATCTGATGGATAGATTAGATTTCAAAGAAGTTATCATTTGGTAGTTAGATGTGAGATCTGTAATTAAAAATCATGAATGTTAAATCTACATTATCAAATATATATTTACAGGTAGAAATAGATCTGTGTAAAAATTAACCTTAAAACATTGCAAGCATAATTTGGGAATATTACCACATGAAAAATTATGTTAATGAAGCAGTTTCTGAGGGAACTTGAAAGGGACAAGCAATACGTGACTTCAATTTTATATGCAAGTACAATAAAGAGAGTGAGAAAATTATAGAACATGTGCTAGTTTGGAATATGAGCTGTAGAATGGAACATCTGGTACTGTGGAAAATAATGGTTGCCTGCCTTGATATAATTATTCTGCATCAGAACTTAGTAAGTGTATTCATTGTCTTTTGAGAAGTCTGTATGCATGGCATGCAGAAGTATTTCCTACAAAAAAAAAAAAATAGTTTTATTTGATATAAAGTATATGAAAAAAAAATATATTTCAGTGAAGAGGGTGAATGTTAAAAACTGTAAGAAAATAGCTCTTACCTGCTCCTTAGGTAGGATAATTACATAAATTATCTTAAAATAAATGAGATCGTGAAACTACTGCTAGGAAATGACAGGAGGATGATACCAGGTATCGAAAACAAGAAGAATTGATAAGTTCTCATGAGATCCTGTTGGTCTGGTAACTTTTATTCTGGTAAAAAGGGATTCTGGGATATTCTGAGAGCTGAGTTTGAATATTAATGATGGATGTACTCTTGAACCTCACAGTAGACTGGAAGGAAAATGCACACTCTACCCTAGCACTGCAGTGATACTACCATGGGAAGAAATTGATACACAACACTTGATATAGAAATTAAAGTTGACAATATACGTTCCTTGGTGACCAAGAAATAAGAAGCCCTATATGTTAATAACATATGAGAGATGCATTTTTCTAAGCATCACAAAACTAGAAAATAAAGAAGAACTTTTTCACTGTGTGGTGACAGAGCACTGTGGTTTATTTTTTTTGAGAAGGAATCCATCCCACATAAAAGTTAGGATTTCCTTGGGCAATTGTCAGTATTTGTTGCCACTTCTCCTTTTGCCAGAATGGCACCCTATTGATTTCCCAATTGTTTTGTTCCCAAAAAGTTATCCACTCAGTACAGCCCTTAAAGACTGAAAAAGAGTCAGTGTAAATATATACAGCATCTTTTGACATTTTCTCTCTTTCAAAGACATTCAACACTGCATCTAGCTCTCCCACTTGAGCACTACCCTCATCCTGATTTGCTCTTTGCTCGCCCGTGGAAGGTTTGATCGCGGCAGATTTGAAGCGCCAGATTTTCCCTTCCCGTTGGGCGGAAGCATCTGTGAACCAGGCATTAACCATTTCACTCTTGTATTCTGGGGCCTCTTTAATGGGACTAGGAGTTTTCATTATTAAATCCTTTTCTTGTGTGGATGTAATCTGTTCCTGAATTTTTAACTGTTTATCTGGACCTTCTTCAAGTCTGAAGAGGTTAGAATAGTATTCAATTTGGCTAAACCATTTTCTGACCGTTCCACTTTGCAAAATTCCTTCTGGAGGAGCTCTCCTGGATAGCGCTTGATTAACCCCTTTAAAAGGGCCTTTTAAAATTACCCTTTGGTTTTTGATAATTTTGTTAACTTCTTTTAGTGCTGTGCATACTGTCAATAATCCCTTCTCCAGAATGGAATATCGTTCTTCTGAATCTTTAAAAGACTGAGAATAGAAA
>NW_008583488.1:410-2973 GCF_000691845.1 Merops nubicus | reverse complement strand
GCCCCACCTCAGCAAAACCCTCCTGCCTGGCCGCATTATTGTACTCCGATCAGCTCAGCCGTGCTACAAGTGTTCTTGTCCTGTGGAGAACGATTTCATCAACAGCTTATGTAAGGGTTGGATAACAGAGACATCAAAACAGCAGAACATATGGTTGTTGCAAGATAGCAACGTGCACTGTCTCCATAAAGAGTCACAATGACTTGTATTCTGCTCCTGTATTGTTCACAGGCCATCCCAAGCTGTCACAAATACTGTAATATCCCCAATTTTATCAAAAGGTTGCTAATTTGATTGATTTTTTTTCTTTTTAATGGTCACAAAGGGGAACCAAATTCTGTCCTTGGAGGAAGCGATGGACCCAGGCTTGCATCCTCTCAAAACTGACCTTTTGAGCATTCAGGGGTTTTTAGAATTGAGCTCTGTGACCTGGTTTGATTTCTGAAAGTTGGGTCTTCACTAGCACTGGGTGCCACAAAACTTGAACTTTAAAGGGCCAAGTCCCTGAGGTGTGCTCCTTATGGAGTAGAGACACTGTATGGGCAGCATCTTGAGCTTGAGGAATTGTCTCCTCTGGAAAGATTCATAACCCAGCTGGATGCCATCCTGTGCACCCTGCTCTAGGTGACCCTGCTTGAGGAGGGAGGCTGGACTAGATCATCTCTGGAGGTCCCTTCCAGCCCCCACCAGTCTGTGGTTCAGTGGGAGAAAGCCACATACAAGAAGAAAAGCATTTGTTTCAGCCTGAAGTGAAGCTGGTTTTGAAAGCAAATATGCTCCCACAGTCCAAAGGGAAGGGGCACGTTAGTAATTCTAGGTCCTTTAGATCTATTTGTACATTTAGCAGCAAATCTAAACAAATGTGCACAAGCTCAGGTGAATGGTTTGTTCCAGTTACTTATGTCCTTTAGATCTGTCCTTAGCAAAATATAGACAAATCCTTGTGCTGTACAAGTCCTGTCTGCTGGAGGATGATGGGGAACTAGTGGTTGACTAGAGGAAATAGCAAAGTGGAAAGGAAAACCCAAAAGACATATTCTGGAAGCTTGCTCCTGGGACTGTTTTTTCAATCATTTCTCTCTCTGAGTTCTCTTCCAGCCCAGCAGCTCTACCCAAGTGCAAGGAATTGGTTTGATTTCAGAGGTCACAGGTTTATGTAAGTGGCTGGATGAGAAAGGGTGGTGGGAGTGGTAAAGTGTGATGGCTTTTTCACCCAGAGCTGGGAGAGAGACTCCTCAGTTGGGGGGACCCTTTACCCCGGGTGAGTGGAGGGGATGGCTTTAAGGGGATTGGAGAGGGTGGAGGGATTTTGGACAAAAACAAGAGCTCAGCCATTTACCAGTGTGAGAAATGAGCCTGGAGAAATGGTGCTTCTGCCTGCCTGCCTTCAGAGGAAGGTTAACCCACGTGGGGGACCCTCACCTGGTCCTGGGTTTACTTGAGCTAGTGTGCAGCCAGGAGGGTGTGAAGAGGAGCTGGAAGACCACAGACCCTGAGCTCAGGCTGGGCTCCTGAGCAGCTTGCCAAGCCAAGCTTAAAAACAGCTTTGCAGGCGAGTCGAGAACTTCACCTGGAATTTGAGTTAGATGCAAGACTTGTATTCTACTGAGTTAATTCTGCAGAAAGAACTGGTCCTGAGTCACCAGCCTGAGTCACCAGGGCAGTTTTTGCCTGCGTTAGTGACAAAAACAGTTGTCACTGATACTTTTTACAGCTGCAGGACCTAGGCAACTAGGGGAGGAAAAAGTCAGTGTGATTGTCTCTTGTCATCTTGTCAGGCTTGTTTTCTGACTGCCAGGAGCAGCCAGGTAATAAAAAGCTCAGCAATAGTCTGGGGATAACACTTCTGCACTCCTGTGGCTGAGAACTGAGGCTGTCATTACCTCTGGTCATGGAGATCACTGCCAGACCCAAACCATCAGGCAGATTTCCCATAGCTTGTGAGCACTCTTGCTGCACAAGACCTTGGAGATCCAAACAAGGGATGCAAGCTTTGTAAATGCTTTTTTCTTTCCTTCCCAGAGTCCCTTTGCAGAAGAAAATCACCCTTCAAAAGAGGAAAGCCATCATAACGTTGGAGAAAGACTTGGAATAGGAGTGTAGTAAAAATTCTGCTTAGGGGTGCCTGACAGAAAAAAAAGGAGAGGGAGTTTGAACACTGAGAGCCATCCTTCAGAATGGAAATTGGATAAAAAACAGTACAAATTCTTTACAAAAGACTAATACTGCATCTGGAGAGCAAAGGCTGGTTTGGTGCCAGGCCCTACCCTTCAGTCTGTTGTAAATTTAGCCCCATTCTCAGAAATACTCTAAGTACTTGTGCTTTTTTTTGGTGATTTTTCAGAAGCCTGAGTGTTGCACTCCTTGAGGGCCACCTTTAGGAACTGAAACATAAAGCTTGGCACTAGCATGAGTGCCACCTTGTCTGAAGAGCAGCATTCCTTGGATAGGTGTAGGTCCACACTCACCTCTTGAGGAAGAACCTAACTTTTCTTGCATCATTCCAGGGAAGGTGCCAACCTGACCAATTTAACGTGACACCAAATTCCTACGTGGCAGAGGG
>NW_008583488.1:0-351 GCF_000691845.1 Merops nubicus | reverse complement strand
GAAAGATTTGTGGCCACCAAACATGCTGGCTGGAGCAACATGTGGCTGCAGGGTGGGATGTGCAGAAGCAGATGCCCTCAGGATGAGAGGGTGTCTCTGCAGGGGTGGGGATGATCAGGGCATCCAGCCTGCCAGCTACTCTGGGTGTCAGAGGTGCAGCACACGTGGGGTTTTGTGTGCATTGAAAGGCTCCTGGGATCTGCAGTAAGCTGGTACACACAGGAGTGGTTGAACTGATCTGGTAAAACTTCACATTTTCCATTCATGCTAAACCAAATTCAGACCAAACATTTATTGGGAAACTTTGGTCAAAATGAATTCTTTGGTGAATCAGATCTTTGATGACAAATA
>NW_008583487.1:4994-5851 GCF_000691845.1 Merops nubicus | reverse complement strand
GCAGCTGGCAAGGTCCATGGCTAGGTGGAACATGGCTATTAAAATCCAAGCATGGCTTCCAAGCGGGCAACCTGACCTGTGAACAGACAGTGACCGCGTTAGAAAGGGAAGGGAGGAACTCGGCGGTCTCTCCCAGCACAGTGCATGCCGGCTCCCCAAGCCCAGCCACCTGCAGCATGGGAAAGTGGTGCCATCATCATCATCATCATCCCTCTGTGCTCTGCCCCCTGAAATAGCATCACAGGGCATCCTGCACCCCATCCCCACCCTCACAGAAGAACTGGAAATCATGCTGGCCCAGTGTTAGTGCTTTGATGTAACGTGCCACCACCATGTCGGGTCATGCCACATCAAAGCTCTCTCCCTTCCTCAGCAACACTGCACCTCGCCAGGTTCTGCTCCGCTCAAGCCTCCCCCCAAGATGCTCCCCCACATGAAGCACAGTGTTTTGTGGTAAGAAATGCCTGACACACAAATTTTTCCTGTTTTTTTTTTTTTTTTTTTTTTCCTTCCCCAGGAAAGATCATTAGGCCAAAGCCCAAAAATCTTTACTCCATTTTATTCATCTTTTACACAAGAAAGACTTTTGTTGAACTCAGCAGGAGTTAATGAGAGCTTTATATGGCTAAACAGACTAATCCTCCGCAGCGCTGCGCCCCGTAAAGTCCTTGGTAGCACGACAAAATGTGCATCTGGTTGACAGGAGCATTTGTACACTCCCTCCACGCGTGAGCAAATGAAGCTAAAGGAGCTGACCTGGATACTCTCAGGCACAGCCTTTTTCTGCTCAGAGGATCTCTTTTCTTTTCCTAATTGGGTATTTTTTCAAAGCGTAACAGCATTTATTTTGGGGAGGA
>NW_008583487.1:0-4963 GCF_000691845.1 Merops nubicus | reverse complement strand
TAAGGTAACTGAGGGAAAAAGTGCAGAAGGAGAAAGGGAAGAGACAGAAACAGACAACAGAAACCAAAATAGTTCAGGCTGGGGGAGGAAGGATTTCAAGGCTTCAAAAAAAAAAAAAAAACAAACCACCCAAAACATGTTGTTGGTGGGGTTTTTTTTAGAGGCTGGCAGCGTGGTGGCAGTGCCATGGGAAGCAGCACAGAGAGCATCCCCCATGTGCCATGCAGCGGCTGTGCCACGGGCAACATCCATCGAGGAGCCAGGAGCCTCCAGTGAGAGCATCAAACAGAGATTCACCTTCCCAACACTCACATTTGCTCCAGTCACACATCAGCCTTGACTTCAGGCTCTGCCTGGCTCCCTAACGCCACCTGAAATGTCTCCTTGTGAGGAAGAAGAGGTGCTGGGGCCATGCTCACCCCAGGTACCACCTCTCGTGCCCAAACCTGTGCCCTGCCCTCGGCGAGCCCGCAGCACGCGGTTGTGCTCCAGTCAGTGATGGAGCTGAGGGAAGACACGCCCGGCACAAACTTGGGGCTCACTAAACCCCAGCTGCTGTGTGGAAGCTTCTCAAAGTCAAAATGCCAGCACTCCGGACTGGCAGCTCGCAGGAAAAACACATTTCTCCCCTCTTCTCACTTTTGCCTGCATGCTCATGACATTCTTAAGCTTTGGCAGCCGAGCTCGTGGGGGTTTGCTCCCACATGGGACCCGGCCAAGCATCACTCCTGGGAGGCTGTGGGGGAAAATGCAAAACGCAGCCCCTGGCTTCACATGGGTCATGCCAGAAGCTCATGCCCAAACACAGCCAGGGAGTGCCAAAGGACAACCAAATGCAGGGGTGTCCCTTGCTGCTGGCATCACCCTCCAGGTCAGAGCCCCTGGTGATGGGGAGGGACACGCTGGGGGACACCTATGGCTCGTATGGGCCAGCACAAGGCAGAGAGAGCCCCCAGCAGCACCCAGTCCTGCCCCAAGGACAGCGTGGGTCACCCTCCCGCTCACGTCCCTTCAAGTGATGCCAGCCAAGGGGCTGTCACCCAAGGAGTGTCCTCCTGGCCACCCTGCTGGCTGGCACAGCCCCAGGAGGCGGCTTTTGGGACAGGAGCAGCAAGTCTGGTTACCTCGGAGGAATTTTGCACGGTATGCAATCTTTGGAGGGCTTTGCAACAACAGATAAGAGCAAGTGTCCTTCAGAATAAATAGCAGCGTGTAGGAGTTGCCGTTGTCTAGGCAACGCCGTGCGATGTGCTCGGCGCGGCGATGGGGATGCGGCAGCGTGTGGTGCGGCCGGTGGCACCAGGGACCCCAGGCTCGGCTGCAACAGCTCCCTTCCCTCCCCTGTCCCCCCTCCTGCTCCCCTGGCCACCCCCCCGAACACCCTGCCAAAGTGGGCAGCCAGAGAGATGCATCCCAAAGGGACACATCCCACCTGGGAGTCCTGAGCCTTGTGCTGGCCCCCCAAAAAATGGGCAGTCCCATGAAAACCCACTGCTCCTGGCTCGTGGCATGCCATCCCCAGAGAGCCCCCATGCCTTTGCCTCCCCATCGCCACATTTTTTTCCACTGCAAAGAGAGATGGGGAGTGTGAGCAATTTCCTGTTATTTCTTTTCCCATCTTGGAGGTGAATGGGGACATTATCCCAAAATACTTCTCAAACTCCAGGAAAAATCCAACAAAACTCTGAGTTAAAAAAAGAAATGAGCAGTGGAGATATTTGAGAAGTTGAAACCCCTTCTTTGCCCTCCTTGTCCAAAACCTTTGCTCCCTCCAACCACAAATCTGCTCCCGCAGCGTAACGGATGGAGAGGCGGCCGTATGCTCACACAGCCAGGGAAACTCCTACAAATATTTACCTGTGCTTCGTGGGAAGTACAAGAGCCAATTTCAAGGAAACCACTCAGATAATTACCGGGATCCCGCATGTCAAGCGCGCCAGGGTTGCTCTGCTGAGCCCAACTGAGCCAATCTCTGTTCTCAAGGCAACGGAGTTAGGGGCACTGGAAGTGTTTCACATGGAGCCACTGCAGCCTCCCCACCATACGTGACACCTTTCTGAACCCTCCCCAGTATGAAAACCTTATTTTAAATCCTTTCAGGTGCAGCCACTTGTGCTGAAGAGGAAGAAAGCTGGCACTGAAGAGGGAGATTAATTTCAAGGAGGCTGGAGGATGTGAGCTTGCTGTGCTCTTTGCTGCTGGAGCTGGTGTGGTGATGCTGCCTGGCTCCTCCAGCCTCACCGCCCTGTGGGCAGCAGCAACGTGGCTCTTGCCACTGGCCCTGCATGCCTTCAGCTCATTCTCCACTGGGAAAACTGGGACGCCCAAATCCTGCCCACCATGCTGATGCTCCATGTGCAGCCAGAAGCCCCCAAGCATTTTGAGGAGCACACACACATCCCCCCCTTGGCAATCAGCAACCTTGCATCATAGCAGAGCTGAAAATGCAAGATTACCTCTGGCCTGGGACTATGTGATGAACAAGTGAAGCAGCAGCCTGGGGAAGGCAGCCCCCAGCCCCCCAGACCTTGCCGTGAACCCAAGCCTGCTGCCTCTTGGGCATCAGCTGGGCCCACGCTGCCACAGCTCTGAGACACATGCAGGGGCTTTGCAGGCGCTGTTGGCATTGACTACACGATACTTCCAGACCAATAAGGAGCCTTGGGGGTTGCTCAGGGCTCTTGGAATGATGGAGCTCTGTGCACCGGCACGGTGCCCAAGCGCGGTGTGGAAGTCGGACAGAACTCCACAGGAAAAGCAATGCACAGACTAGAGATGAGAGCAGTCAGCACGCAGAGAGTAAAAACCTTTTCTGCTGCTCTTCACACACATTATTTTGCATTTCTGTCCCTGCAGACAGCCCAGCATGAGCACACCCAGAGCAGAGGTAGCTGCAAAAGCACAGAGTCCAGCAGCACAATAGCAGCAAGACCTCCCCAAGTCCAGTGCTGGCAGTACCCTGGTCCCAGGCTACTTCTAACACCCACTCCGCACCATGCCCTGGTGAGAGATGGAGCTTCCAGGGAAGCAGCCAACTTGCTGCAGCTCCTGGGACTTTAATTCACACAGCTCTAAAGGCCGTGAAGCCCAGTGCTGCTTTGGGACACCACCTTGGAAATCAGACACTGCCACCTGTGTGCATGTGGTGCCAACCAGGAAGGGAAAGCAGGAACATCCAGCATGGCCAACACAAGAGAAGGTGGACAAAGAGTGAGCAGAAACACCTCTGCCCTAGTTCTGGGGGCCCTCAGGGGACAGTGGCACCCCTGGAGAGCCCTGATGCTGCAGGCAGGACATGGGTTAATCCAGCGGTTGCAAAACCAGGCTCCCAGAAATCCCCAACTCTGGTCATCTGTCTGAGCGATGAAATGGGGTGATGGCCACCGAGTGGCTCCAAAAATCTGCCGAACACAGCCCATGAGCAGCCTCGAGCCTCCAGCCCACATCCCTGCAGCCTCAAAAGGCTCACTCGGGCGTGACTCCCAGGGCAGCGCCGGTGAGAGGTGCCTATTTGTGTCCCTTTCAGGAGGTACTTGTCTGCTCTCCAACACCAGCCTCTTTCTCCACTGGCTGTGGAGACACTTCACAGGCAGCACTAAATGCAGAATAGGCTGATTTTTAATGCAGAATTATACAAATGGAGCCATTCTTCCATTTCATGCCTCCTGTTAGGTAATCTACTAGTATTGCACAGGGAATCAAGGTTATGTCCTTGTTGGAATGATTTACGAACTCTGAGCATTTCATATCTCCAAACACCAAGTGAGACAGGGACAAAAATATTCAGGCAAATGCCCAGAGAGCGAGCTGTGGCCAGAGGGACGGGGGATGTTCACTCGTCCCGGGCAAGACAGCTCTAGGAAAAGCATCCTTGGCAGCACGGCTGCGCGTCCTAGAGAGGCGCTTGGAGCACGAAGTGTTGTGGGAGTATTTGCAGGAGCTTGCTGGCGGGAGAAGGACGAGGCCGCTGCTCTCGGCGGGTGACTTTCACACTGGAGCCAGAGGAAGAGGGCAAGTTTCAGTGGTGGCAGATACTTGGCCCACAATCATGTATCCTCTCCGAGGTGGGGACTGCAGCCCCGGCGCCTGCTGCAGCCTCTCTCCTCCCAGCCCCGCTTCCGTGCGTGGTGATGATCCCTGCAGTGCAGCAGCTGTCCTTGGCTGTGACACTATGGCCATTGCCATGGAAATCCAGCATCACCGCTCCGCTCGGAGCCTGAGCGGGACCCGGGGAGGAAGGACTGTGCACATTCCTCTGCAAGGGCGGCATGGACGGGTGCCAAACAGCACATGCTGAGTACACCATGGGGTCAGCAGAGACCCCAGGGATCACCCTGGCGGGGTACCCAGCACAGCACCTCCCCATCCCACCCTGGGTGCTGGAGGTGCGGGACCACGGGCACCACTGACCCGAGCACCGCTCTCCTGTGCGACGATTTGCTTCAAGGACAAGTTGCTCTGAACCCAGACCCAACAGGATCTGGGAAGTTACTATTCACTGTGCCGTCTGCAGCCATGACTTCATCGGAGATAATTATAAATTTGCAAAAATATGGCTGCCAAGCTCTTTAGAGCTGGGACTGGGAATTAAGGCACAAAAGCTGACACACAGTAGCACCTGGGTAAATTAAATGTGCCACATCACTACCTATCTATATTACAGAACTGAGCTCCAGGATTACCTACTAATAAAAGTGATATTTAAAACAAGTCCTAAGTTCCTCCACTCTCCCCCTTCTCCCCACAAGTAATTAAACCGACACTGCTTCCCACGGCGGAGGGGATGGGATTTATCACGGACAGAAATCAGCAGAGGGTGAAATAGGCTGAATCCTCAGCACCACGCTCCCGCAGCCAGGCCGACGGCGCCTGTGTTCCCAGGAAAATGGGGTGGAAAGAGGTCGGCCAGGGCTGGGGAGCAGCAGGTTCTCCCCAGGACAGAAATGCTGGGACAGAGACAGCC
>NW_008583486.1:0-29365 GCF_000691845.1 Merops nubicus | reverse complement strand
CCAATCAGCGGCGCTGCGGCGCGGCCCGCCCTGCTCCGCCTCGCCCTGTTCCTCCGCCGGGGCTGCCTCTGGCCTGGGCTGTGGCCTGATGTGAGCGGGGCCTCCTCAGGTTCCCTCCGCAGGCAGCAATGCAGCCGGGAAATGGTGCTGCCTGCAGTGCACCATGCCCGAGTGGTTAATTCCCATCTGCAGGTCTGCCATGTGATGGATGCTGTTGTTTCATTTCCCTGTAGGTTTTAAATTCCTTTCTAGTCAGGCTTCTGTAAAAACAATGTAATTTGCCTTGTAATAAGAAAGATGAGCTCCTGTTTATTTATTTTTTTGTTGTTGTTTGGATCTAGAGAATGGTGTCATCGGGAGCAAGAGAGAATCAGACCCAAAACGTAAGGTTCTTTGCTGTTTTGGATGGCAGCCCAGCCCCGTGATAAGTGGCAGTAATATCTCTCAGTTACTTTTCTGGGCTGAATGTCTCAGGTAGGAAGCTTAGAGCTGGCAATAGCTGTGTGATGGGTAGCATAGCAACTGGACCAAGAAGGTTTCCGCTTATTAGTAGTTTGGTTATCAGAGTCCTCCTCCTTCATCCTACTCCCCAAACCACTCACCAACAAGGTCAAGTCCCAAGGGAGAAGCCGCACACACTAATTTGCTTGGGTTGGCCACCTTCTAGAGCAGTAGTTCCACACTTGATGAGTTTAAATACTGAAGAATTTAAACATTCTATTCTGAACTGAAATGTAATCTGGAGATCTGGTATACTGGTTGCTCAAGGATCTGTCTGGAGCTGGAAAGCGTGTTGCCACCTCCTTGCTCACCCTTCTATTTTTCTTCTTCCTTTATGTAGTTACTCAAAAAGGAGTGTGGCCTGTAGGCCTTTTTTACTGTTCTTCACATCTTAGGCTGTATTGCCAAAATATTAGCAGCTTTTCTTGAAGCTAGGAAATGGAACCTTGAAGGTTGAGTGTGAGCAAGAAGGAGGAAGTTACAGAGATAGGAAAAGTCTAAGAGAAATAAAGCAAGTAGGGCAAAAAGTTTGCTGCAGGCAACTTTCAACCCTCAGTTTTGAAACAGCTGTAACTAGCATCCAGCTTTACTGAATGAGGGCAGGACCACCTCTAGCAGAGCATCCTGCTCCCCCAGCTTCAGCCTTTGGTTGGGAGCTTGGTGCTTAGTAAGACCTCTTTGTTTTGACAGCTTGTAATTGTGTCCTTTTCTGGAGCATTTTCCTCCCAGCTAGCTGGCTTTCGTTTTCAGTTACAAGGTTATGTGACTGATTTCTTTTCGTAGTATTAAACAAAGTAAGCATTCCAGTATTTTTCAAAGTATTCACTGGTACAGTCTTTCCCACTTTTAAATTTTTTATTAAAAATTACTTATAATAATGTGGGTCACTTTATTAGCACAAGAAACAGATCCATAAATGAGGTGCTTTGACTGAAATAGCCTTGAGGAGCTGCTCTTTCCTTGTGATTCCTTCAGTCTTCCCCAGCTGTCTGTTCTCCATGATTTTGACTAAATATGCTTAAGAAATGTTGGTTCACTAGCTGCAACCATTGATGCACATTTGCAGCATATCATGGTGGGTATGACAATTTATGTGATAAGGAGCTGTAGTGAAATAATTCTAGTTTAATACTGCATTTGAGTTCATTTGTGCCAACTTGGTTTCTTCATTGTTGATGGAATGTGGTATCTTGTCTCTCTCCCTAGTAGGCATAATCTGAAGATATTTTTTTTGTTGTTATTTTTCATGAACTTTTTTGTTCATGCTTTCACTGCCTTGAGATAGTTATAAACGTTCCCTTTTTAATTTTTATTGATTGTGTTATTGGGACATTTGAATTGATTCTCTGCATATTTGCGTGTGCCCATTGCTTCATTTCCAGATACTGATACAAAGACTTAACCATTACAGCATGCGAAGACAGCATCATCTCTCGGGCTTCAAATACTGTAACCATGTGCGTAAGGTTTCCCTGAAAGAATTCTCTCAAATGAGGCCCATGAACTGTGAACTGAAGATAACCCAGGAAAAAGAGTTGACAGAATTTATGTAGCCTAACAGGCCTCTAATTCCTCAACTATTTATACATGAATGAGGCAGATACAGCTAGTAACGTGTTTGCCATCTCAAATATTGAAGCTACTTTTTTCCACAGGACTATTTGTGTTCTTGTGTCTCTCACACAAGTTGAAACCATGTACTGTGTAGTAAGTAATGTAGTAAATAGACCAGAAAGAAGGTTTTTAGCACTGTTGTCTGTCTTCAAATTAAATAATTAAGATTTAAAAGAATTTTTAAAAATACTCATTTTTATCCACTGAAATCCTTCAGTGGAGGGGGTAATGTATGAAAACTTGTGTCATCCTTGATAACAAATAGGAGCAGGCAGAATCAGCAGCTGTAATAAGCTCATGGGAGGTAAGTGCCACCCACAGCAAAAAATGTTGGCTTCTGTCTCTGGCTTTCTGCAATTGTCTTTTATGTCAATTATAAAGCTAAAGGAGGAGGGAAAAACAACCTCCAAGTCAGTCTTACATAATACTTTGTTTTGCAAGGGTTCTACTTATCATGTCAATACTGAGCCTCTAGTTTTTGGTAATTACATTAGAAATGCCTAGTTTGTACATAGTAATTCTAACTATAATTACCAGGAAATTATATAGCTACGAATTACCCTGTCATGTGGATGGCCTAAATAAGCATGTACAGTACCTGCTCTGTGATAACAAATTAGAATTGCATGGTTGGTTAAGTAGCAGTAATATGAGACTTTTGAAGTGGCCAGCAAAGCTGTCTTGTTAAGTGGGCAGAAAGTGTGTGTGTGTGGTCATTCCTGATCATAGAATCCTTTAGGTTGGAAGAGACCTCCAAAATCATCAAGTCCAACCAACAAGCCAACGCTACTAAGTCCTCTGCTAAAACAGAATCAGAATCTGTCAGGGTTGGAAGGGACCACAAGGATCACCCAGTTCCAACCCCTCTGCCATGAGCAGGGACACCTCCCACTAGATCAGGCTGCCTCATCCAGCCTGGCCTTAAAGACCCCCAGGGATGGGGCCTCAACCACCTCCCTGGGCAACCCATTCCAGGGTCTCACCACTCTCATGGGGAAGAACTTCTTCCTCACGTCCAGCCTGAATCTGCCCACTTCCAGCTTTGCCCCATTCCCCCTAGTCCTGTCACTACCCGATGCTTGGTTTAGATTTTCAAATAATAGATTATTTCTGTCCTGATACTTCCTCATAGGAAAATAAAAAATCTGACTTGGGGGTTGTTTTTTGTAGGCACTTGCACTGTGTTGAAGCATTTGCTTGGTCACTGCCAGCTGCCATTTGTTTGTGTGTTTGGGTGCCTGCTACTGCTTGTGGGACCTTTCCTGTTTGATTAATCTCCTCAGCGATTTTTAACTCTGTGTGTTAGAAAAAGATTGTTTTGGTTATTTTTTTATCAAAAGCATTTTGTCCATTTGCAGAAAAAAAAATGTTGATGGAGAAAAGAGCTGGAGAAATTATATATACAGGTGCAACTTTTCCTTTCATTAGCTTTTACTTAAGGAAGGGGAAAATGGTCTGAAAGTCATACGCATCACAAATAGGCCATTCACTGTGTCAGAATCCCCTTTCAAAGCATACATAATGTCTTTTGTACAGACAAAACAGAAATAAATTGGATCTTTCTCACTTGCACTTAAATCTCTAACATTATATGATGGGGAAGGAAGGTGCACCTAAAACCCCAGAATGGTAACAGCAGGTCATTTGAAAGCCTAGCTAGTCTAGAACTGGAGCACCTCAGAAGACAACTTAACTATGAGCATGGATGCATGCTTCGCATATGGAGGAAGGCTGGTGTGGCTAATAGTCTTCCTTTAGCGGGAGAGCTGAGGTGCAGCCTGCACAGCTAGGAGCCGCGGTACATTCCTGGTTTTCTGCTCAGGAGCAGTGCTGTCCTGCCTGTGGTCGTGCCAAAGCAACGATACTGCTCGCAATGGCTTTTGCATCTCAGTAGATAAAGCGTAGAGGGGGGAAGTGAGAGACCAAACCCTCTAGGTTTGCGTGGAACTGTGCAGTGGAGGGAGATGGGGGGAAAATCCGGGTCCTTGGTTTTGTCAATAAGGCTCGCCGGGTGGCAGCAATGAGGAGCTGTACTTATCTGCCGGGCTGCTGGTCTTCAGGCTGCAGTTGGGGGACAACTTGCCAGGGAAAAAACCTGAACTGCTGCAATCACAACATGTCGAATATGGATTTCATTGTCTGACTGGGCCTGTTTTTTGAAACCAGTACGTCAGAAGACTTATCTCTCTAGTATGATTACTTCATTTCAATTTCATTGATTTTAATCTCAGAATATATAGTATTCTTACCATGAAACAGACTTAAGTCACACAGGACCTAAAATTCTTTTATTGAAGCTTACAACATTCTCCTACTCCAATGGTAATTGATCCTTCATGCAGAGGTCCTGGCACATGTTCTTTTTATCTGCAAGAGTCACCATAATTGAGAATCAAGTGTTTGTTGCTTTTCACCCTAAACCAAACTACTTGGAAAAGTTGATCTTTCTCCAGCTGACTTCTAATGAAGTTTAGTGCCTTCATGTTTCCTTGGTTTACCCCTAAAAAATTAGGTAGCCACCTACATGAGAGGGGAAAATTCTCAGAGGTTTACATTAGCTGTTTGTTCTTATCTAAGTTTTTCTTCAATATTTCTTGCAGAATCTCTTCCTTATTGAGCATTCTCTCTTCTGAGGGAAAGATCTTTATAGAAGCAAGTAGTTCCAGATAAAGTTTGCCTTGTTTACATGCAATTACAACTCTAAATGCATGGCTTCAATTCACAATAATTTATTTTTGTTGGTCTCATTCCTTAGTAGCAGTGGCAGACTAAAACTAGTAGCAATACTGTTAACTAGTATCCCCAGAGATTGCTAATGGCCCCTAGTCTGACCTTTGGAAATCCTCATCTTTACTGTCCAAATCCATAGTTTAATAGACATTCCTTTCCTTGGTGTTTCAGTTGCTTCTGCCCTGGGCTTTTTTGTTTCCAGCAGACATGAATTATACTGTATGCAAACATAAATCTGTGTTTAAAAAAGTAACACAGGAATTCTTACCCTGGAAATTACTTGGTCACTTTTTTTTTCTTGTTTCTTGTTCTTTATGCCTTTCTCATGGCTGGCTCCACCACTTCTTTTTTGCCTGTTGTATGATTAAATACTATGCAAACCAGTGGGAAGTCTTCAGGGATTTATGCTGGGAATATGTTTTAAACAAATGCTCTTTAAAATGCAAATAAACATGGTGGTTGGGTATATTCCAAAATGCGTAAGGACTCTGGCTAGCATGCAGTGTTTATGAGCATGAATAATTATAATAAAGTTTTCCATTCTCAAATTCTTCTTTTGCTTTTCTTTGTGCCATCTCTAAAGAATCCGTCTTTCAGAAAGTGCTGACTGGGAATTTATGAGCAGAGCAGTTTCTCCTGACTGTGTTTTGGTGATTGGAACAGGTTTGAACATTTGTGGTAGTTTTGGCTACAATAAATGAAGATAGTTCAACAATGAGACAGAGGTTGTTTTTTTTTTTTTTTTAGCTAGCTAGGTGCTAAAGCTCTCAATAAGGTCAAGGATTGAATTTAGCTAGTTTCAACTTTAAAAAAACAAGAAAAAAAGTACTGTTATTTAAGCTATCAGAAAAATGTTTTTAGACAGTCTTATTGCAGACAACTTTTTTGGTTTTCTGAACTATACTGAAAACTGTTAAGAGATGTGCTAAATAGGTAGTAGATTAATGGGTTTTAATCTGAAAGAGGGTGAGATTTTTTCATCTCTTATTAGTTTGTTTTGGATTTTTTGTACAAAAATAACTGTTAATCCGGACACCTGCCCATGTGAAGTGTTTATGTAAAAAGCACGTTAATTTTTCTTCTACAAAACCAGGTGCATTCCTCTTACAAGTGGAGTATTTCTGTGCAAACATATGGTTGTTCACTGAATGTAGGACACATGCTCTTAGTCTTATTTAGTCAAACTCAAAGATATTGCTATTAGTGCTCCTGAACTCAAGAAAAGAAACATTTCAGAGAGAACTGTTACTTGTTTAAGATGACAAGATATTGTGTGATCACCATTGTGGTGGGTTAACCCTGGCTGAATGGTGTACCCCTCTTCTTCCTTTTTAGCAGCTTTATGGTTGAGGAGACATCATATGGTATCGCATATCCCTTTGGTTGTTTCAGGTTGGCTGTCCTGGTTATCTCCCCATACCAGCTCCTGACCACCCCACCCAACTGCCATGGGGGTAAGTTAGAAGGAACCTCAGTGCTGTGCGAGCACTGTTCAGCAGTAGTCACAACACAGATGTTATCAACACCCTTCTAACTCCCAACACAGGAGCACTGCACTGTGAGGGCTGCAATGGGAAAGTCAGCTCAGGCAGGCCAAGTACAGTCATGTAAAGGTTTTTGAACTCTCTGTTCACTATTAGTTACTCTTTCAGACCGGTAGCACAGTTTTGCCTCCACAAATTTAATATTTTAGTATCTGGGGGTATGTTACATTCACTCGCTATCCCAAAACTTTACTCATGTAGATTAAATAGAAATCTTCTTACATTATGGGACTGAGTAAATAGCTTTACAAAACATCTATGGTTTAATCCCAAAGTAAGCTGAGGACATGAAATTTATTTCCCACTGATGCAGCACTTTCCTGTTCCAGATGTGTGTTCAGCATGGTCTAGTAGTTTTTTCCATAACTTCAGGGCATTGGCAATCCCATTAACACAGCTAATTTTATTCTTATTTAACTTAATTTCTTGTTTTGAACAAAATTATCATCAAAGCTACAAAGTTACTCAGTCTGTTTGAAGTTTAGTAAACTGAGATAATAAAATCATAGATTAATTATGAATGGGGATCCTAGTAAATGAGAACAGAAATAGAAACAATGGTACTTCAGAACAGTGGCAGTTGGTGTGTATCAGAGGGCTGATTATGTCCAGCCTCCTGTGCAATGGGATGGTTTGTCTGACAGAAGTATTTATGTACTTCAGCAGTTCTGCACTGTATACTGTGCCAAAACCATTAATCACTCATTTTCTTGCTGAATGAGAGAACTATAAACAACAAGCAACCAACATTCTTTATTCACTTTGGAAATCGGTGTATAGTCCAAAGGTTAACGTCTGACTGAACTGTTGTAAACAGCTTTAAAAACAACAGAATACATGTAACTCACAAGAAGATTTAACCAGTATCTGACAATACTGAAGTTGTTTCTGCAGCACTGATACTTTTCATTTGCTGTTCTTTTAGACCAAGAATGATACTCGCTAATGATTTTTATAACTTAAAAGATTTTATTGAGATTATTCTCAATAAAAGAGATGATGATTCATACAAGACTCATCTGTTGAATTTCTTGAAATTATTAGAAATTCTTAGTTTCTTCTGATATTACTTCAGTTTGAAATTGTCTCCGTTCTGATTTGGATTATTTTCTAATCCCTGTTTTTTTTCATATAGATGAGTCTCTCTGCTGATGGCTGCTTGCAACCACATCTAACTACAACCACCAGTACCCTGAGCTAGTCTCCTAATTGAGTTAGCCAAGAAATGCTACTTTTATACTAACTAGATCACTTCTCAAAGACTGTGCAGCCTGTGTCGTGCAAGCACATTGTCTAAGCTATTGAGAAAGAGTCAGAATGGTCTCAGATTACTGTAACACCATAAGATGTGCTCTGGGAAGTCAAAGCATTACAAAAGGCTTGGCAGCTCTTGTAGAGAGAGAGAGACAGAGGAACCTAAGGAACCTAAGGGAGTTTTCTGAGGTGACTGCTGTACCTAATCCGAGGTAACTCTCTGCTTAGGGAAAGACAGTAGTCAGCTGAGTTAAGTCTGTAATGAAAGTATGCTTTAGAGAGGCTGGAAGCTGAATAGCTGCTTACTGATGAAAACAGGATTGTACACATTTAAAGCTTGACTGTGCTTGACTAACCCACTGTGTATCATAAGATGTTTCATTTAAAAACTGGGATGGTGGGGCTTTTTTCCTCTTTAAAGTCTGCGTTAGGGAAGATGTAATTATTAATGCTTCAGAAAATTATTCATCAAATGTTCTGAAACGCGTGTTAACTTAGTAATGAATCAGAAAAATATCCAAAGTTCATGATTTATTCTGCAGACTTAGAATCAGCTTATGGCCTTATGTGAAGGCAAATTCTTTGTTGGTTTCATGTTTTTAAAGTAGTTTTAGAAAAACCAAAGAATTGTCACTGTTTAAAGGAATACTAATGAGACTTTTACAGTTCAGATAAGTCAACTGACCGGTTGCCTTTAGGGCTGTCTGTTGTCTTAGCAAGTGTACAAAATGAGGCTTTTAAGAACATGGTGTTTTGAAGTATCATCTCATAGAATTGTACTTCAGAAGAATTCATAACTTCTGAATCTAAAGCTAGGCAACTGATATGGTTCCTCATTTAAGTATTTTATTAGCAGAGATTTTAAAAAGAAAATGTCTAAAGAGTTAGAACTTGCAGCTTCTAACTGGCTAAAATGTATGCTGTCAACATCTTTAACCACTAATGTAAGCATTTTAAGTTGATTTCCCTTAGGGATGCCTGAAGAAAAACAGATCTTAGTACTGGGTAGCATACAACGCTTTAGATGTACAATGTGAATGGAGGTAGCGGAGGAATGTCCATTGCTTCCAGTGGGTCCCTCTGGGGCCTGGCTTTCAGCTTTACCATTAGAACAAAACTGTGATGTTGTAGTTGACAGTTTTGCATTCCTGGTGATTACTCTTGAATAGAGAAGGATGTCTGTAACTCATGAGCTTAGAATTTACTAGTTCACTTTTTTGCATCTACTCAAAGATTCTTGGGAAGTTTAAGGATTACAGCTTTAGAATTCATGCTGCAGAAAGAATTAGACTGTAACAGTATGTCTTGTTTCTATTTTTTTTCAAAAGTTCAGTTGGTGTATTCATGAATAATACATTCTAAGATATTTAATGGAAGATTATATTTAAATGGAAAGGCTCATACAAATATTTACAATTTGTATTAGAATAAACACACAGTAGTACAAAGAGTTCTTTAAAATATGCAGATTAAGGCAGTAACTTGTGCAAATTCTTCAGAGTTCTGATTTTTCTTTTTCAGTAGGTGTTCTAGCGTATGGGTTGGTGGAGCAGCCAAGATCCCAAAGAGCTGTCTCTTCCCATTTTAGATATTACATAAAAATACTGCAAATGCCAGTGCTTCTGGTAGCTGCGTTAGTCTATATGTAGATTCTTGTATGTGTAGTTTGTCATATAGGAGGAGTAGGCTTATATGGTATGAGATGTTTCGGATTCTATTGTCCTTCCATAGTAGGACACTACTATTTTGGAGACTCTTGGTTTGCCAACAGAGTCTCTTGTTAGTAGCCAGTCGATCTTGTCTTCCCAAGATCTCCAGAAGCAAGTTTTCTATCAAGGGAGAGCATGTGTGTTTCATGTTTGTATAAACTGTTAAAAAACAGAAGACACAAGGACTTAGTTGGTAAATTTGGTTCTTCATATTAACCAGATTTTGGTATTGTAGGCATCTGTATTTGCACTAGAAGTATTTGCATGTGATTAAAGAACGGTTCTCGTGGTTCATCTGTTCCCAAATCACTAAGTGAGCCAGCTAATCACCAGTGCTGAACTTGACAACCAGTTCATGATCCAACCCATGGATTTTCTTCTAAATAATAAAGAGAAATAACAAGAGGTTATTTCTGTTAAAGGGGTCATTTTTATTTCTATACTGAGCTCTAAATTTGAAATGTTCTGCATTGCAGTGTCAGCTGGAGCATTATGAGATGGTACTGATAAAAATAGATTGTGTGATGAGGGGCAAAAAACATAAACTTAATGTTTGATTTGTGAATTCAGTCAGCTAAATGTATTAGACTTGTGCATATGCTCGATTTACTGAATCAGGGTATGTAGCATCTACAATTTGTTTTTTTTTACAAGTAGCTGAATACCGGTGTAAAAACAGGCAACACCAGTAGTTGACTGGTTACTTTATATGGCATGCTGCTTTACAAGTGATATAGTGCAACAGTGCACTGGTAGGCTGGCTGCCTGCAGTGGGTGGACATTTCTCATGTGTGCAGTAGCACCATTTGAAGATG
This sequence comes from Merops nubicus, assembly GCF_000691845.1. Classification (NCBI taxonomy): domain Eukaryota; kingdom Metazoa; phylum Chordata; class Aves; order Coraciiformes; family Meropidae; genus Merops; species Merops nubicus. Next base: position 19,198 of record NW_008583486.1, on the reverse strand, counting down.
AGGTTTCCCTTTCTGCATAGGAAATGCTGCCAATTCTGTGATGAAGAAGAGGCTCCAATTCAGTGAACAGCCACCTCTTTTTTCCCCTTGATGGCCCACTTGTGACAGGAACAAAACCATTGCTTGCTTTTAGGCTACACCACCTATTCATTAAGAGTTGTGATGGTATACAATTTAGCAACCTAAAACTTTTAGGTATTCGGTTCTGGGGAAGAATTGCTGGGATGAATAGAAAATTGAGTGCGGGAAACTGTTGGGTCAGGATTGGGAAAACATAAATATTGCAAGTAAGGGGTTTTGTTCATAAACAAAACACATAAAGGATTTTCTGTCTTGTTACTGATTAGTGCTAAGGGCAACCAATCCAGAGAAGCATTGTAAATTCCAGTCAGAGGAGTGCTTGGGAGGAGCATGTCTCTTCCAGTCCAGGAGCTGAATGTGAGGGTGGTTGTGCTGGCATGCAGCACCCGTCCATTCTCTGCGCATGGAAGGACTCCTGTATTGCTTCCAACACTTACCGATTGCAGTTGCTTACTTCATAGCAGTTCAGAGTGAGACAGATGCTGTGTTCTGGTACTGATGTAAGCGCAAGTGACAAGTCAAAATAAAAGATTTGTCCAAAGAACTTCAGGACAATAAACATGAGTCCTCATTGACAGCATGTTAAATATTAATTTCTCAACCTGTGAGTTTGAAAGGCTTTGATATGTGTCAAGATTCTGACTATTTAAAACCAGTCTTCCACTAAAATTTCTTACAGAGTGAAAGAGCAAATGTTGCCTTGTAGGACAAGCAAATAAGACTCTGTAGTCTGTCCATATTTAAAATAAAAAAATTGAATTCTGACTCTCGGTGTATTCCCCAGACATAATGTGGGCTATTATTTGAAAATAGGTAGCTAGCTCAAAGCTTATTAATTGCCTTTCATTCACGCTAGAAAAGTGTTCCTAAAGGTATTCTTCTGGCCAATAATAATACCAGTAGAATAAGAAAGGAATCAATGTTGTTCATTTTAAGAGTTGCTAAGTGCTGTATTTGCTGTGAAAATTAGAGCTTGTATGGAAACAAAAAGGAAGAAATAGAATCTGTGCTTCTGAAGGAGGCAGTGCTATTCAGATAACCCTTCTGAGAGGCAAGAGAGTGTATTTTCTAAGATCTTCTGATACTAAAACCCTTTTACTGCCGTTGAGAAAAATCTCTTTGACAGAGGATTTAGCTTCTGCTAATCCTTAAGGGACTTGTTTTGACAGAGTCTTTATGGAAGATTTTCTGAGTAACTTCTGATTTGTTATAAAAGAGCCATTAATGATTTGTCCTCAAGCACCTTTTTGATGCATGCCTGTTAATGAAGTTCATGTATGTACAGGAATGAGGAAGAAAAACCAGTTGGAGTTGTTTTCTGTGAAAAAGCAGAAAGATTTGAGTTTTCCTGGATCTCCAGTTCTTAGAGTACATAGAGTCGGGATTTTATTTAGTGTGTAATGTGGTCCACTCAGCAATTTGACGAAATGGATCATGCTTTCTTTTTCCACTGAACTATGTCTTTTTGTTGCTCTTTCTACACATGAAGATATTTCTGTATGATCAGAGTAAGGCTTACTATTCAACTGCAATCTATTTTCTAAATTCAGGTAACTCAGATAATGAGAAAGTTCTGGTTTTGTAGTGGCTATGGTAGTCAAGGGGAATAAAACAGCTTTCTTGAAACGCCTTTGTTGCTTGTTCCTTTTTTATGAAGCACTCAAATGTCCAACTCTATATCCCTTTTCAAAATCAAAAATAGTACTGTGAATCCGTGGAGAACAGCTCATCTCAGTTTTCCCAGTTCTTATCTTATAGGCTCTATGGCTGTACACATGTGCTCAGCTTGCAGAATAATCTAGGCAAATAGGGCGGCATTATCAATACTGTCTGGATCTAATAAAAAGGTGTCATGCTGTTTAGCTAAAATATCTTGGATCGTGTTCAGATGCTTTCCCATCATTCTCCTGCCAAACTGTCTTGTCCCTGTTCTGGAGGAAATATCTGTGTAGGTGACACTGTACTTAATTCATCTGTTGGCTTTGCTTCAGAAAACAGGTATAGCTGTTAACCAGTGTTAATAGAGCAAATGTTTTTCCTTCTAATCTGAACAAGACCAAAAATTATAGTGTACACTGGAGTGATAAGAAAACTATGTTTCAAAGGCAAGTCTCTAAATATCTTTAATGTATTCCAGCTATTTAGTTTTAAGTATTTTCCTTAACTGTAATGAACATCTTTAGTCTAAATCAATGCAGTTTGTGCTTGCTGCAAAGATTATCTAAAGCATTTCAGTGGCAAATTACACTACTTTCTATCAAGCACAATAATGTAATATTTGCTGTAATAGGAGAGACATGCTGAAGCAGCACATACCTCTCTACTTAAAGCTCCTCTAAAATTTAAGAAAATACCCGGTTTGGGAGCAGTTCAGAATGACTGCCGTTAAATAGCCCAAATCTCACTCACAGCTCAGATTTGTCAGTGACCCAACAGATGAACACTGTAACAAATACTATCCTGTTTGAATTTCAGGTCTGGAGAACAAATAGTTCTCCTTCTTTTGGTGGAGAATGTGGGTTAAATTTGCAACAATATATGGCAATTTATTTATAATGAAGGGTAATGTCAGTGATAAACACTTCCTGACATAGCGATCTGAGGCCAGAGAACCAATAAAGGAGCTGTTCTGCTCTTTGTTGCCATTATTTTTATTCTGTCCCAACTTCCTACTTTTGGAGAAATAGTAGTTTCTGTTACATAGAGTAACAAACCTTTCAAGAAACAGCTTGCAGACCTCAGTCTGAAAAAATAGTCTAGAAATCTCTTGAGGAAATGAGGAAATTCCGGTAGAATACCAGGTAGTTCTCCCTTCTGTTAGTACTGGAAACATTCTGGAAAAAAAAAAAAATGCCCAAACTAGTATGGGAAATTACTATGGCAGAGCTGGAAAGCAGATATGCAAATACCTACTTTTGAGTCAAAAGTGAAGAAGTAATTATGAAAAAACCTGCCATTTTAGAATCTTCAGGAAGGATTCTCTATTCTTATGAGGAAGGTGTTAATGCCAAGGAGAGGGATAGAATAAGCCTCTATTTTTCTTTCCAGATATACTTGCTTTTAAAATTAAGAAGGCTGATCTCACACAAAGTCCTGTTAAGCTGCCTGTGAGTGTATTTAGTGGAAAAGAGCTAGAACATTGTTTGTGCATACTGCACACTAAATTCCTACAGAGGCAAGTGGTAAAAGTTTGCTCTATTAGCTGGGTTTTCTATATCTACCATTTTAAAAAAAAGCAACTGCTGAATGGAGAAGATGAGAAGTAATACATAGCCTGTCTTTAAAGGATGGAATCAAATTAACTTGAGAAGAATTGGCATAAAATGTAAGAATATCTGCAGATGTGTTACGAGCTGTTTCTGTCAAATAAGTTGTCATGTGAATAATATAGTAGACTCTTAACCACCGTAACTTATGGCAATACTAATTAATCTTGAGCTGTTTATTTTAGTTTTTACCCAAGAGTCACGTGTAGTTCTCTGATAGCTTAAGGAAGGAAGAACTGAAGAGAATGAAACCTAACTTTGTCTATTTACATAGGTAAAATATGAAATCAAATTTTTAAATACGGGAAAAATTGTGGAAATTTATGAGGAAAAAGTGTCTGACATGTATCAGCGGCAATACGTCAGGTCTTTTGTTTGGTAAATACTGTGCATGTAACTGAGAGCTGTAATTGAGGATTCTGAGCATTGGCTTTACTGCTTACAAAATCCATTCAAAGAAACAATGGGATATGGTTTTGCTGCAAATTATGTGACTTTCAGTAGTCTTGGAGTCTCACTTAGTCTGCATTGTGTGCTCTTGATTCTACCCCTCAAACTCATTTTGCTACACTAACACAAGCCATTGGGATATGCAGCAAATCTACACTAGTTTTAATTTATGATGGTTGCTTTGTTGCTTTTACAGTAACCCAAAATCTACACCAAATACTTCAGGGGTGCAGAGTGGTTCTGAAAGTCAGTCTCTCTGATTTCCCCCTCTGGGTGCTAGTTGCCACTTTGGTGCTTTTATTACAGATTTTTTCCAATAATAATAAAAAAAATCAGAATAGATGTTTATTACTGCACCGAGGCATTTCTTGAGTGGTTTAACAGCTGCTTGATAGTCCAAGCCATCCACAATGAACAGCCACAGATAGTTTGCTTTCATACTGACTTTCATGCTTAGCCAGGGTTTGCAAGAACCTAGCTTTCAGAATTTTCAGCTGTAATTTTTAGATTAATTTTCCTTCTGTGTACGAGTCAAAAATTTTTCATAGATGTGCATGATGCTTAGTGAGACCGTGAGAGTCTAACTGTAAATTATTTTTTTGTGTAGTTTTGTCCTGAGAATGAAACCTGGCTTCCTGACTCCACGGACTGGTCTGCATTACCTGTTTGCTCTTCTGACAGTAAAGGAAGTGATCCTCAGGGGTTGAGGCAGATGTGTATAGCCTTTCCTTACCTTCTCCTGGCCATGTGAGTCAACTCCCATGGGTTTACAGCTCTCTGCCCCCTCCTTCCTCTCCCAGTGCTGTGCTTCTCTGGTGCCTATTGTGCGCAGACATTTGAGCCTGAACTGGTCAAGAAAAGAACTTATGATCTGTGATTTCTTGGGTTTCAGTGACATTAATTTTGCTGAAATGCACAAAGCTGCTTTTCCGTGTCCTTTCTTTTTTCTTAGTACCTCTGCTTTTGGTGTGTGTGGTTTTCACCAGGCTATTAACAAGGGCAATGGATGAGGGTCTTGCCGATGAAAGCATGTATCCTGAGAGCTGGATGCAAAGTTAGATTTGAATTTGCAGGTCTCCCACACTGAAAAAAAAAAACCCTGATGGTCACTAAATCATAGGTGCTCATAGCATGATGGTGAAAAACAATGCAACTGGATTCTGATGGGATTTCTAGTACTGTAATTGATCCAAAGCAGACTTTTGATTGGTTACCTCATGAATTTTCTTCACTAGCAGATCTAAGCAGTTTAACTGGCTTTAAAAGTACTCATTACAACTATATGCTGATTATAGTTATATGTGAAGCCAGAAAATGTATTGATGCCTTTTAACACTTCCCACAGCACAGTATATCTGTACTTTCCCATGTATTCCCATAGTCTTTTTGGTTAGGATATTTCTTCCATCAGAAGAAATAAAGAATAACACTGACTTGTGTTTGCCACTTCAAGTACTCTTGATTAATTGTATTCAGCAGGGAATACAGTTCTATATCTACTCACAAATTCTACATTTATCTGTCACCTTGATATTCATACTAAAACCAAGTCTGATGTATTTCATGATGTAAATAAAGTAATCAGGCTCAAAATGAAAAACTAAACAGCAGTAAGGGAAGGAGTCATACTTTTTTTATCCCCTATCTGTACTTATAAATAAAAAAAAAAAAAAAAGATTTCGTTCCTCAAAGGTTCCTCAAAGTTATTAATGGCTGTATAATTTTGCAGTATTCAAACCTTAATTAGAGGTATGTAGAACTACCTCTAAACACTTCAGGAAGAAAATTTCTTCTATTTAATAGATTTGATTAAGCCTACTTTCAGTGTTTTTTTGAAGAAAAGCAAAGAGCATTGTAGGTGGATGTGATATTTCATTGTCATAGGTGTTTCAAGTCTTTTGATTCTTTGAATTTTTGATTCTTTTTTGATTTAATTCTGTTACATTGAGGTACAATACTGGAGTGTTAAAGAATTCTAATACTTCTCTCTCCCCAGACAGCCAAGAAATAGAATTTGTATCTGTAGAGTCTGCTTCTGCTTGAAGTTTTTTTTTTTTTTCTTGTCTCTTAAATTGTTGGGCCAATGGCAGAGGACCACATGTGTTTTTAGCAAAAGGCAAGAGAAAGAACAGTATTGAGGACACTGCAGAAATAATGCACTCCTCTTTTAATTCCACGGTTCCTCATGCCCCTGAGAGTGAACGAAGTGAAATCTGTTTAATTGTTGTGGATGATGGTGCACTTGAATGGCCATGATGTGAAACACAGAAGATAAGCCTAAGAATCGAGAGACCAGTTTTTTGGGTTCAGAGGATTAATGTGGTTTTCTATTTGGAGGAAGAGTTTAATTCTCCTGAATATAGAAAGACCCTAAATCATTTCTTATTAATTATATAAAAGGCTGTGTCTCATACAGCTATACTCCCTAACAGACAACAAGGTACAAGATGGGTTCTCACTATGGTAGCAGTACATCATTTTGGTTTGTTCTTTCTTTGTTGTGTTGACGTAGTTGATAGTTGTTAGGGACTATCAACTCCAAAGTTGAGCAGTCCAATTTAATTGCTAGTCTTACTGTTCTTTCCTTTGCCTTACCCAGGTTCCCTTACCCTGACTAGAACAAAGCAAGGAAAAAATATTATTTAGCTGTCTTTATGATGATCGTGTATCAAGTAATATTGATGAACTTTTAAAATGCCTGCTTTCATATAATACTCCCTTCTATATGTAACTGTATGCTTTTGTGAACTGATTGTTAGAGGCTCAAGTGTTTATTCTTTGGACAGAGCCACTGTAGGATACCAGTGTCAAAAAATTATTCGTTTAATAGTAAATAATTGATTGCCCTCATGTTTTGAGAGGGCCTCAAATGTCCAGTCATCAGATGTGAAATGAGCAAGTGTTAATGTCTTGTGTAAAAGGACAAAATGAGAAATATAATTTAGATAATTATTCTATGCTGATAATAGCTTCTACTGGAAACAACAAAATCTAACCTCAAACTCTAATGGAACAGAGATTTAGTTCATTTTGTAGATGTAAGGTTATATGGGATCACGGCAGAAGCACTGGGACCAAACTGTACATTTGTTTAGAGATCGTTTCTCACTTTACGAGAAATTACTTTCCAGTTCATTGAGCCAATCCATAAACTAGGGAGGGTCTTCGATGACAGAAAACACTGTAAGTTTGTATCTCACATTTTTTTTTTTTCCTTTACCTTGTTCTGCCAAAGAATTGTATCCAGGTGAAAAAGAGGTGGAGAACTTGAAAAATGTCTTTGTGAGGTGTAGTTGATAAATGGTGTTGTGCATAGTTGAGATGGCTGTGCTCTGTTAAAGAAAGTAGTGTCCATAAAGCATTTAATATATCATGTAGATGCAGCCTTCAAGTCCTGTGGACTTTGTATTGTGAACTGAATAATCATTATGCCTTGCTAGGGCAGCAGTTCAATGCAGGTCATGTAGTTAGAGCACATTGCAGTTGAGAGTTGAACTCCAAAGCTAAGCAGCAGATTTCCTGAAGTCTCTTTGAGTGGCCTTCAAAACTCAGAGCTCTTAGTTACAATAAAAGATTTTACCCTAGAAGAGCTCTGTGTTTCTGAAAACAGAGTGGAGCTCAACCTGTCCAGATACTGAATTGCCAGACATTCCATATTGTTTCATGCCTACAAGTTACTGCTTCTGGGAACACTGTTAGAAGGATGGGCAGTATTCTAACAGCTAAGGTGTCTGATGTTTTCTGGAAAAGTCATTCAAAACATACAACTACACACTAACAGTTACTTCTGTAGGTAAATTATTATAAGTTCTATCTGTGGAATGTTAGAGGTCTGAAGCTGCCCCATAGTTCTTTACCCATTTTTTTTTTTTATTTTTGAAGAAAATGACTGTTTCTACACGGTTAATTTGACAGGAAATGTTTTGTCTTATTTTTTTTTAATTATAGTTTCAAGACTGAAATGAGTCCTATCATTTCCCTTGTGCAATCATGTAATTACCTTGGTCTAATTTTGAAGGTGGCCAAGTGTAGGGGCAGTAAAGAAAATTTCATGTTGCTTGTTCTGAGGACAGCACTACTGTTTTGATTTAAAGACTAAGATACATAATTTGTGCTCATGGATCTGCACGACTGCACTTAGTTTTTATAATGCAAGATTATTTGGCAGCAATAAAGCTTGGTTAGTGAAGGTACTGAATTAAAAGAGAAGTTAACAGAAATCTTGTGGGCCTGTTCAGTGCCCTGGTCACATAGTTCTGCCTGCCTTTTTGTGATGGTAGCCCTAAAAATGAGGAAGAAAATCCAAATAAAACCTAATAGTATTCAAGCTTGCTTTTTTTGGTAATTTATGTATTTTAAATAGTAATAATAATTACCTTGATAATTAATTTGGTGTTCTCTATCTTACTGTTTTAGTATAGTTCATCATTTTTGAGGCTTGACAGGCTGCATTTGAGTAGATTTTATGAGAAAAAGTAATTCCATGGTACCTCAGAATAAAAATGTGCTTCTCCCCACACAAATAAACCCCACTTTTCTAAAGGGTAAAACTAATACAATTACCTGGGCAAGTTATGAACTAAACCAATGAATAAGTTGATGTTCACTGAACATATGAATGCAGCTCTAAAATTAGTCTGGAAAGTGTTCTTGAGTAATTCGCAAAAGTTTGGATGAACAAGTGACAATGTATTGCAAAGGAAGTAACATTTTATTATTGTTGCACAAGAATATAATTTAAAACACAGATGAATTCTGATGTCCTCATTCTTCTGCAGATTGTGTGTTGTAGTGGATGTCACGCTGGACATGGTATAAATATGCAAAATATCTGTTTATAAAAGGAATATGCATGTGCATGACTGAGGGAGAGGGTTCATGATTTGTAGTGAGGTTGATGTTATAAGATGCTCCAGGTGGAATGGTTTCTGGTTTGTTAAAGTCTTTGTTTACATATCTATAGTCCTTTCATCCAAGGAATACAGTACAACCAGATTTCAGATTAAGACCTTTAAAAATATGTAGATTAGCTATTGCTTATGGTACGTTTTCAAATTAATTTGTGTGCTTTAGAGAAATACTACACAGTGCAGTACTATGAGGTGATGCTTGGTAGCTGAAATTTGTATTTATGCATTTGGACTTTTCAAAGACTATTCCTGCTTTAAAAAAAGCTGTTTGTTTTTTTGTTGTTGTTGTTTGAATTATGCTGTGAGCACTGCTGATCTGAACGCATTGTTTCCAAACATACATGTTTTTAGAGCAGGTCTGCGTAACTCATCTTTAAAATAATTAAATAGCAGCAGTGCCACTGGGAATTCTTTGCTTGAATAATCCAGGTAGTAATAACTGGGCTTGAGAGGAAGAAAGATTATGTATGAGGCTTATAGAGTAGACAATTTCTTCATTTACATATGGTGCAATAAATTGGATGGCCCAAAAGCAAGGAAATTCTGTGGAAACTTGATCTATTGTATTGTGTTTTCACTAACAGTTGATTATAATTACTGTTGTTAGCAAGTTACTTGCTGAGAATGGAACCACACGAGAGCTTGCTACTGTTGTCATTTGTAGAGCAAGGTTTCCATTCTGCATTTGGTTGTGACTAGACAGACTGTCTTAATCCTTCTGAGCCCTACAGTCTTCTGCCTGAGATAAACTGCAGTGTGCAGTCCTGGTGCTTTTAAAATGTGCTATTCTGAAAGGCTGAATTTCATTAAATAGTAATAAAACTTGGCCTACTTAAATTAAAGACACACCACCTTTTCTCTTTAAGCAAACACCTGCTTTCAAGGGGTTGTGTGATGAATATAAAATTGTTACAAAGCTCACATACAACTGAAGTCTTTATTTTTGTGACCTTAACCTGCTATGGCTGAGGGGATACCAGCTGCTGTACTGGTTGATCCAATAATCAGCCAGCTTAATAGAGTTATGGAATGTAGATTTGTCATATGGATGGTAGCAAGTACAAGTATGTATCTTAAAATTAGCTCACTTTGTTAAAACAGGAGCTTTATAGGCCACTGATAGAAAATACTGAATAGTACTCGTCAAGTACAATTTAACTTGGGAGGGTTGTCTCATTTGGAAAATTTGTCACAGCAGCACACGCAGCATACTGTTAAACTGTTTGACTCCTGAGAATGACAATGTAAAGTAGGTGCTAAAGGACTTCTCATTATTATGAAGCAGTGGGCTGCTGATTCTGGGCTGGCTGGCTTTTTCAGTGCAAGCAGTAAGGAGAAGAGCCATCAAAAGTCTTTACTCAGTTGTAATGTGAAATGATTAAATAGTCCCTGCTGGTTGTTCGTTTCCTGGCTAAATAAGAATGCTGGGCTCATGGCTTATTTCTTCTCAATTAGTTGTACATCCATTTCCACCTTCCTGAAACCTTTTACAGGTCCAGGGACAAATAAATCACTTTCAGTATATTCCCAGGACAGTCTCAACTAAAAAAAGGATATCAACATGAAGGATAATTGCAGTGTTGAGCTGTCATCTAGTCCCCACAGGTACAGTGAAATATTACAGCCGATAAAATAACATTTTTCAAAATGTGACACTACTCTTAAATTTATCTTCCGCAATAAATGGATTCTAGAGAGAATTTCTGTCCGCTTGAGTACAAACTATTCTTCAAGTGCTCAGTAATAGATTATAGATGAATTGTATTATTAATTTGTAATGGAGTAAATGTTTTGCTTCAACAGTCACTTTCAGTTCAGACTGTAATTTTCCCTGCTTTGTTATAATCTTAAAGATATTTTGCATAATAATTTAAAAAAAAAATTAAAAAAAAAGTTCAAGATTGAGCTAAAGCTGTCCAAAGCCATGAAATCCAGCATTAAAACAGAAACAGAAGTCTGTTACACTGCAGCGAATGGTCAGTGTATACAAATCTGCCATTGTCAGAATGTTTCTTAGAGAGGTCCACAGCACTTAACATTAACTCAAAGTGATTGTGAGTGCCAGCCTGCTGATTAAGACATAAGTTCATCTTTATCCCAGTTTTCTAGATCTTGAGCATGATATTAATATAGATTTGGTATGAGCTGTTTTTTCATAATGTTGCTTCAGACTGTTTCAGAATGGATGCAAGCCAAGTCTGTATTTGCAGTTTGACCATGGCTGTTATTTATACGCTATTTATGCGTGTGTATCCCCTGACATTGCGAACCCAGAGCATCATTAAATTAAAGGGATCTGTATTCCCACACGCAGAGGTGAAAGGCTGTTCTATGAGGATCTACTGTATAAATATGTTGACAGCACGTGGGGAGGGTTTTTTTTGTTCTACTATATATTATGCTTTTCTTAATGGGTTCCTGTGGACAGGTTGTCAATCATATAGCTTTGTATTTTAGATGTAGTTGCAATCTTGTGCATAAACTGGCTGCTGAAGGCTTTCTTGAAGGGGTGTTTGGAAAGAAACCGATGATGCCTGTGATTGTGGGTGCAGCCCTTCTTGTTGAGGATATTCACCGTTGTTCACTGTGGGCTTTATTAACAGAGCCTGCCACTGCAGCTGTGAATATATTACTTTGCCAGTCTCAATGCTACACAAATGCCCAGTTCTTAATAGGAGAAGTGGACAGAAATTGGCACAGAGAAGAAAATTCGAAATTCTTACCATGCATTTTAAGGTTTTCATGTAATAAAAGTTTGTGCTATATCCAATGTAATACATCCAAGTTAAGAGGAAACACATTGGTGGCACTGGTGTGCTGCTAGGTTTGTAAGTAAACTGCTGTACTTCAGGTATGACAATTCTGGTAAATACATGCTGATGGTAAATCTTTATAGCTAATCTCTCCTTCATTGGTGAGAGGCAATAACAACCAAAACAAAATGTGGAAGGAGAGCAAAGCCTGAAAGAATGAGATGTGATATTGTGCTGAGCACTGGAACATACTGCAGTGTTCAGCAAAACGGGAAGGTGTCTTGGAATGGTTAATGCCTACAAACTAAGCAGTCTGAGCTCCTGTGCAGAAAAAAGTATTTACAGCATTTAAGCAGCATACAAGAATTTTCTTATGTTTTAAAGAATCTAGAGACATTTTCTGTCTTTGCTTCCTGCTCTCATATTTTATCTGTAGTTCTTTTCTGATTTTTTTTCTGCTCATAGTACAAAGCGTAGCAGATGGTGGGTTGGTTTGTTTGTTTGGGTGTTTTTTTTTTGTTTTGTTTTCTTTCTTTTTGTGTGTGTGTGTCTTTGGTTGGTCTTTTAATAGGCATTTTTATTTTAGCCATACAAACTATTTATGCTGCTATTACTAAGGAAATATGACATGACCCCTAAACGACACTTTGGGGTTTTTCCTTATGTGGTACTGCAAAAATATTCACCCATTTCTAATAATATAAGAAGGACATAGGTTAATAGAATTTTGTTGTGATCAAAGGTAAAAACTGGTTTTGTAGGACCCTAACACAGTGTCTGTGTTGGCTTCAGCTGTGTCTTGTCCCTTGAGAAGTTGAACCATTAATAAAAAATTCACTGAGTTTGGAGCTCTGAGATAAAATGTGCTTTAAGTCATTGAGGAGTCTTGTGTTTTGTTCCTTGGGAAGTTTGTCTCAATGCTGTGAAGAGGTAACAACAGCATGCATGTACACCTGGGAATGTTCCAGAGAAGTGTAGGAAATCTATGTGTTTTGTAACATCTTTGGATTAAGGACAGTTTAAGAATTTGTGCTACCAGTGTTGCTAGAGCCAGGTGTTTGTGTAGTGCAGATTTTATTTAGTTCTTTGTAAATGGTTACAAAGTAAAAGCAAATTGGTGCAAAAGAGGTTGACTTTTTGCAGCACCCTTATGTCAAGGCCCTTTGAACTTCTCACTTACTGGTTTGTGTGGAGCATCATTTCTTCACACAATGTAACTTACATAGGCAAAAACAGGAGGTCCCAGTTTAACAAATCTTGAACAATTTTGCACTAAAGCAAATCATCACAATGTGGTGAAATATAGAACTGCAAAAAGTTTGGAAAACAACATAAAGTTTGCCTTTGATTCTGTTGGTAGAAAAAAGGGGAAAAAATATTCCCATGGTTAGTTATTGCCAGGACCTTGTATATGTTACAGTACATTGTTTCAAACCTGTCCTCATGCACAAGCACTATTCCTTTTGAAATTACCCCAACTTATTTCTGAGTGCTATCTATCCTAGTGCTGTTTTTAGGACTGGGTCTCTTTTTTTCTGGTGTGCAAGCTGTACATGGAGGGCAACGCCTGTCTTCTATTAGCTAGAACTGCTGTATAGTTTCACGCTGAAATGATGGCAGTGTTTCTGTTAGAAATAAATAGTGCTAGTCCAAAGCAAATGCAAAACTGCATGTCAATACTGACAACTAGTAAAGTGCCCATCAGGACAGAGTCATGAGTAGTTCCTTGTCTTTGACAATATTGTTGCGGAATGTTGACCAACATGGTACTGGTGCAAGCTGACAGAGGAACACAAATCTAGTAAAGGTCCAAGGTTTTGCCCTCACGTCCGTTTTGCTGAATAGACAGGATTTCACTGGAACATTTAAGATACCACATGCTCAGGGTTTGGGAGGAATGCTAGTCTTCCCTTTGCACCTGTGGTAGGTTAAGGTTGCATGCAGTATGGGCAGAGTATCCTCTAGGCATTTTGAGTGGAGGAACCAGCTACAGATATAAACTGATCAAGAGTTTATGCAGCCGTCAGCAAATTATTTTAGGTGTATACCTCAGTTGGAAGAAAAAACGGATTTGCTTTAGTATTTTGCATTAAAAATCTCTTAAACACACTTGCAAGAGGTTGTGAGCATGCTCAGACCACTTCCTACAAGCAAGCTGATGCACAAGGGTCCATTTTTGTGCGTGGTCACTCGGTTCTCAGTCAAAGTGCAAACTAATTACATGCCATCAATAAGTTCATCAGTGCAGACATTTTCATCCATTCCCCTCAATGTGTGAAGGACAGGACAGAGGTGAAAGCTTGTTGAGGATTCTGCAGTTTAATGCATCTGGATAAAAGCCAAATCATGTTGTGCATTTCTTGTAATGCTATAAACAGTCTGAATGTAATTCTGTCACCACTTGTTTCAGTCAGTGTTATTTCAGGTGTGGTGAAAATTTTCTGGAGGATTCTCATTAAGGAGTAAGAGGCATGTTGTGTTTCCAAGGCAAGCACACAACGTGGATACACTGTCAGGGCACCCAGGTAGTTGTTGAATAGAATAGATTGCTTAGAAGCTTTGGCAGTTCTTTCATGAAAATTGTTCCTGTTGAGTGACTAAGTAGAAGTGAATGTGTGGTTGAAGGCTCTTTGAAATGGCTTCAAGCTATACTGCAGCCAGTTGTCATAAGAGCAGGCCAAGAGGACTGTAATGCTTGATTTCATTTATAGCACACGTTTTTTGCCATGAAAAATATAGACTTTGTTTTAACGAAGGACCTTTTTAATAATGGGTTTGGTTGTTAACGGTATTGGAAACAGTGAGGGAAAGCAAAAGAAATAACACCGTGGACTAGTGACTTTCCTTGTACCTGTACTCTGAGTACAAATCATTCAGCTCTAGGGAGAAGAGCTATCATATCTGCAAGCTGGGAAACAAGACAACCTGACTTAGAGTATATTAGTTCAAGTGGGCTGCTGTGGGGAGCCTAAACATACTTGAGACACTTGAAGGGTGTGAGGAATCACAGTGACTGATGATTTTTTTTCCTTTTCCCCTGCCTCTGTTTACAAAATAAAACCAACTAGTCAAGTAAGTAGGTAATGAAGATACACAGTTGTCCCTTTATTAAATCATAAATATCATAGTAAATTTCTTTGAATAAGTAGATTTATAGTCACCTTGACTATGAATATGCTTTTAGCTTGACAGTTGATGTTTTCCCTAACCACTCTTCCTATCATGTATCAGCTTGGAAAAACAGGAAAGTGTACTGCCTGTGCACATAATCAATTTGGTAGCCTGTTACTGTTTCCTGATAGAGTGACTTAATGCATAGTCATGGAAAGACTCATTAAAATAATGCCGAGTGGTGATTGAGAATTGGCATATTCTCCTTCATGTTTATCTTGATAAGATGTTCATACATGGCACAGATTTAGCTAAACTGTATAGCTATGCTTATATTTTAGTGCTCAGATTATTGAATATTTTGTATACCTGAAAAATTTTGTACTCACTTGGGTTTTTAATTAATATTTTCTATTGGGGGAAAAAAGGGTTAAAAAATAAGCCATTTCCTTTTATTTTCCTATGACATTGTTGTGAAATATTCTGGCAGTAGTCTGCACTTCAGGTACACTTTCTGACTTTTCCTTTGCGGCCATTTTGTGCTACAAATACATATGCATGTGTTAAATACAGTTACTGTGCCTGTGCAATAACCATTGGCTTCGGGGAGCTGTTCTTTATCTCCTCAGACAACATGAAAGGAGAAAGAGGAGTTCATAAAGTATTGTTCTTTTCCTTTGATACAACTTGCTCCAGGGAGCAGAGAGGAATGTGAAAAACAGGTGTCTCACAGATTTCACTAGACATTCTCATTATATTCTTTTGGCTCAACAGATGAGTTCCAGATACCTGTAAAGCTTAACTCTGTTTGGCTGTGATCTAGCCCAGGAAGACCATTGCATTGAATGAGACAATAGTCTTATGCGGAATGAGTCTGAACGTAATAGTATCAGATGTTTAGAAAGACTACTTTTCTTCTGGATTTGGAAGGGTTAAATATTCCAGTCCTGAGTAGCTTTATATTTAACAGTTTATTATATGTGTAGCATACTCTTAATGAAGGAAGTAAAATAAAGGAAGGAAGGAAGAAAAATTGAGGAAACTATTGTTATAGTACTTTGATTTTTAAGCAACACTTTGTAGAATAAAAGTCTTGTGCAGGTTTTTCATGCATGACAGTTTCAGTTGTGCCCAGTGACAGGACAAGGGGCAGTAGGCACAAACTGTAATACAGGAAATTCCATCTGAACATGAGGAAAAACTTCCTTACTATGAGGGTAAAAAGCACTGGAACAGAGTGCCCAGAGAGGCTGTAGAGTGTCCTCTGGAGATATTCAAAACCCACCTGGATATGATCCTGGGCAACCTGATCTACGGAACCTGCATTAACAGGGGGGTTGTAGTAGATGGTCTCCAGAGGTCCCTTCCAACCCCTACCGTTCTGAGAAATAAAGGGAATGGGAGTAGTGGAGGAGAAGATGGGCTTTGTTGGAAAAAAATATAAATTGGAGGGTTTCTGTGGGAATTGCTTCCTATATGGAGCTTAAGAGTTGCTAAAATCCTTAAAGAGAATTCCTTCAATCTTTTTATTATACCATAGAGTAAACTGAATCTATATGAAACACACAATCCACGTATGCCATAGAAGGAAAGAGGCAACTGGAAACAAACTGGTAGCAGAAATGTCAGTTCATTGGCAGCCCAGAAGTAAAATGGGTGGTTTGAATTCTGGTTTGGGTTGAAAAAAATCTATATCTTTCCTTGGACACAAGACCAAAACATTTATCTTCAGTCCAAACTGAGTAAAATATAGTACAATTGTTCTTGTTTTTGTGTTTTTATTACAAGTATGGAATGCATAAGGATCTCACAAAATTGTTGTTTAAGCACAGATAAAATCATTATCTTGGCCAGCTAGTATGTAAAAATGAATCACGTACACAACCCTTGTTGATATTTTAAGTCTCAGGGCATGGAGCCTGCTGTGATAATTTCTCTTCCAAAAAAAAAAAAAAAAGAGGGTCTTTTTGAGGGCTGCAGTTTGAGGAGAGATCAGTTTTAGACTTCCAGCCAGACTTGATACAATACTTGTTCCCCATTTCCTTAGTGCATGCCCTTTACTTAAGGATAGATAAGCACATGCTTAAAAGCTGTAAGGAATGGCTGCACTTAGCAATAATTCTGCCATGTCGAATTACTGTGTCAAGCAGCAGTACCCAGCAACATGCTATTGAATAACATGCTAACGCGTGCAATGGGAAAAACAACAAATCAGTGCTGTCAGAACCCTGTATGTCTGTCTTCAGTGTTCAATTTTGTCCATCTTTGTCAAAATATAATAGATTTTAATTTGGTTATTAAAAATATTTTATTACACTGTACTTTGGGTTAGTCTGTTTCATGTCAAAAGTTGCTGCTCCTCACATCCCTAATTTTGGGTTATACACTTAATGATTAAACATTTATTTATTTATTAGTGTTGTTATCTGTTCCATGAATTACTTCTGGGAGAAAGTCTTTGTGGGTGTGAGAAATATGTGGGTGCTTCCATGTGTGAGGTCAAGATCGCTACTGAGATTACTTACGTCTGCTGCATATGGATGTCGTGCATGCAAAGCTGAAATGTGGGGGTGTGTGACAGTTAAAAATCTGTCTGCTTTCAGAGGCTGATAGCTGCGCTGAGCAAAAAGGACTAGTTTCTGGTTCTCTGGGCAGTGTGGAAATTGCATCTAAGCTTAGTTTTTCAAGGGTTTGTGCCTTTATTCGGGACTTGGATGAACCCTAAAATTCTAACATACCTCAAGACAGCCATAGTTTTGTTTGGGCAAGAAGACTCCAAAGGTCTGGTGATTTCTGTAAATCACATCCAAATTATAAGAAGGTCAACTCTAGTTCATTCAGGTTAGTGAATATGTGTGACTTCAGCTTTATGAGGATGCATGCAAGCAAGAGAAGTAGCATAGCTACAGATGCTGTAGAGTATCACTAAATTCCAGTTTTGAGTTTTGTTTAAATTAATTGCGGTTCTCTACTTCTAACACAACTTTATCCTGTATGTCATGTGCTTCATTCTCACTAGGGCTTTATAGAAGGGGGAGTTTTCAAGCTTACCATAGATAAAGAACAAGAGTCCAACAGATTGAATCGCACTGAAAATACATACTTGTCTCCTGAAGCTGAAATACTGCAGATGATAGCACACTGCCACCAAGATGCCAGCTCAACACTAACAGTCAAGAAGATGAATGGTTAGCGTCCTTAAATGTCTTAACAGATTCCCTTTTCTTTCGCTAGTTAGGTCAAACATGATTATACTTTTATCTTTATTCATTATTACTGAGCACCTGGTGTAAATTTTACAGGGAAATTGTTGTAGCTGGTTGTAACTCATCCAATCAGACGTGTAGTCTTTTGTAGAATGTGAAAATATCTCATTTTATATTGTGTGATTTTGCTATATGGAAACCAAAGAAACCTAAGTGAAAAGGTTGTAATTGTGCCATATCTTAAGATTTTTGATTTTACATGGGATGTGCCTAGACTAGTCTAGGTGTCAGAGCTACAGTAAGTTCTGTGTGGCTGAGAGTGCCTAACCTTTAGAGCTGAAGCTAATGGCCAGGGTTATGGTTTAGTGATCTTTTGGTCTAAAGTGGGTCACAGTTGTTTGTTCTGGGTGATGGGATTTGGGCTTTTTCTTTTTTTTTTTTTGTTTGCCATGTATGTTGTTTGGGGATTGAGTTTTTTTAAATGGAAAGAGTAGATTTTGAGACTCACTTTCACTCTCAACTTTAGTTACTATTAGTAATGCGAAAACATCTGGGAGCACTTATGTTGTAAATGAGCTTGCTGCCAAGATGATTGCAGACCTTTGTATCTGCCCTGGTCACAGATACATGGAAATAAATACTTGGCTTAATCATCATCAGTTACTGTAACAAATGCTCCCCAGTTTTTGTCTGACTCTTACACTTTTTCTCAGATGTAAGCTCAAATGAAGGGTCAATTGTTTGTGTTATCAGATGTGTTGTCTGTTCAGATTATCATTTGGTTTTGCCTTTTGAGGTCTTAGCCTTCTTTGTTTTCCAGATTTTGTGGTACCTTGAATTTTTAAACACAGAGATTTTCCACTACTCATCAACCCTTGTTACTTTGCCATAACTACTCCACCCTCCCCCCACCTCAAGAAAAAAACAATCTAAAGCTTTTATTTTTCCCCTGGTGTGATTAGTTTCAGGCTTATAGATAAGTATATGTAGTAAGAAAAATAACAAATAGGTGGTGTTTGTTTTTTTTTCAAAAATATTTTTCATGCTTTGTAGAATAAATAATGACCAGATGTGTAAGAAAGACAGAGTTGATACAACATGAAATTGCAAATCTGACCATGTGTAGTATGGCTGGAGGACGGGAGTTGATTTTTCTCTGAGGCATTTGATTCAAACCTCTGTAAGATAAGACATCAGGCTCTGGTTATCCTGTCATTTTACAATAGAATAGATAACCTAATCTTTTAAAATTAAGTCTATTTTTTTTGAGAATCGCATGTAGAAACGTAACTCAACGAACAAGTAGTATCCCTGTTTTTCTAAAGGTCAAGTCCTGTATCTTGTGGTAAGAGCCATGTTTGTGCTGCTAGATGATCACATGCTGTCCTGTGTCCCTGCTCCTTTTATCTTCCTGACAATAT
>NW_008583485.1:0-21617 GCF_000691845.1 Merops nubicus | reverse complement strand
ACTTGGCCTTGTTGAACCTCATGACTTGGCTACATAAATTTGTAAAGGGAGGCTGGATTACTTTCATTTATTTGTGGCTAACAATAAGGTGTTTTCTAAATCAAAAACAAGCAAACAAGGGACAATGTGACCTTCAGTATGACAGAAGCTGTCTCCCTTCTCCTTTGCAGCCTGCTGTCTAATATATTTTTTTTAAAAAAAAATTATTGGCAATGCTAGCATTATTAATAAATAATAATTGATATACCTGATTTGTTACACTTTTTCCCAGCAGTCTTTGGCTCAGAAATCAGATTTCAGAATACTAATTAAATGGGGAAGGTAGCAAATTGTTGCTGGTTGGTTTAGTTAGCATTAGTCACACAGCTCTACAAGAGTTTTTTTGAGGTGATAGCATTGTTTTCAGTAAAGATGTAAATCTGATACAATTTCTGTCTTATTGTAGTTCTTGGGGCTCTAATTTTGGTTAGACTGTAAGCAAAAAATAAGTCTTGTTTTAACAGGCATTTCACAAAAGGAAAACTTCTGCCTCAAAGAGCGAACAATGTGTTATCCATTTTTTTCTGGTAGATGGTTCAGCTTGAAAGGGATTAATTCATAATAGTTGAGCAGTATTAAGATCTCTCATGTCCTTGATCACTCTTACCTGTTCCAAGTGTAGATTAGTAAATAAAAATATTTGATCTATTGCATCATATCAGCTGATGTTCATGCATTCTTGGCTTTCTTGATGATGGGAGTCAGTTCAGCTCCTCTGACACTGGGGTATGCAGAAGGCAAGAAGTGGAGAATGAAACCATGAAGGGAAGTGGTGCGACTGTAAAGGAGGAAGATGTGTTGTTTCCCTTCACAACAAAGTTTCAAAGTATCAAAAGCTCTGGTTGTGGAAGTCACTGACATGGTGCTTTTAGTCTTAGGAAGTGGAATGTCTAGCTGGCTTCTATCTGTGGTTTACCTATCTCTAGAGAGAAAGGGAGACACTCCTGGAATTCTAAGATGTATAGTATTATAATTTTTACTGTTAATTTTATGTCTTATATTACTATCTGGGGGCCAAAGTTGTGTTGTCTTAGTGTTACACAAACAGTGACAGGTCATGATTTCTTGTCTAAATGATTCCACAGTCTGTGATGGACACAGCAGATGTCTGGAACAGCAGGTTCAGCTGAGTTTTGGGACAGATTTAGTTTTCTGTAAAGAAGTTGGGTGCCTGCATAAGAGGTAGAGGTCAGAGCTGTATACCAGACATCCAAATATGACTTATCATTAGCAAGTTTCTTGTGAAGTGCAGGAGGCAGATCTGTGTTGTCCTGGATTATGTATTGATACAAGCATTTGTGCTGTTTGGTACTGCCTGTTCATTTGCTGTAGCTGATAAGACAGTAGAAATTAGATGATTGATGATGTTCTATGGCTGATAAGTCTTCAAGACTTACATACATAGACCCACACAATGCAGGTTTTGATTAATGTTTACACAGCACCTTTAATTCAGTCTATTTGAATTTAGTCACTGCGAGTGTGTGGCCATGATGGCTTGAACATAATCTTACACACTATGACATGTGTAGTGTTTGATTTAGACACTTGAAACTCCAGGCGTGATCTTGGAAGGACCCATTTCCAAGTCCTGCACAGTTTTTACTGGTTGGTTGTAAAACACTCATGAGAGAGAAGAGAGGATTCACTTCTTAGGTGCGTGTGGCTGGAGCCGGGTTCCTTGTGTGGCTGTTCAGTGCTTCCGTGGGTGAGTGGACTAGAACCAACCTGGGGAAAGTCATCAGAATTTCTCACAGCAGTCAAGGTATCAGAACCTTTCTTTTTATTATGAATATCATAACATATACATTTGTAACCTAATCAGGGCAGTGTCTGAGAGGTTCTGGTTGAGGCTTTGGGTTTTGGATATCTTTTATAGAAATTTGTACGGAAAATTAACAGTGGTAACAGACATAATGCCTGCAGAGAAGGGATGCCTTATAAGTAATCCTTTGTGTTTATGTTCCAGTAGGCTCATCAGCTCTTTCTTTAACATAGAACAGAGAGCAGAGATGAGTCCCTGTAATGAAATGCAGGAGAAAGCTCTTTGTCCTCTCATTTAAGCTTTTGCTTGTAACTTGTTACCTAATCTTGAATTTAACCTAAAAGTAATTACTTTTACATTAAAGAGTCTTCTAATTTTGCTGGAGTCCTAGATGTGCATGCTAAAAGCAGATACTTTTAGAAAATAATGACCTCTTTAGTAGTTTGAATGCCTATATAATTTAAAATATTGGATCATTTTGAGGCTGCCAGTATAGTACCTTTTATAATTGTGACTCATGATCTTGATACACTTCTTTTTTCTTTTTTGGAACGCGATTGCCATCTGTTAAGATAGTGATGTTCACACTAAAGCTTGGGTTAATTTCTTCTTCAGTTTCCATCTTTAGCAGCTAAGGGAATCTCCAACACTATCGCTGGTGTGTGAAGGGATAACACCATCTGTTGACCCTGAGAACCTGAATTGTATTGCTTGATGTCCAGCCTGGATTCTGACTTTTTTCCTCATTTCGTGTAAAATTCTGTGATAACTTTGATGTCCACAGATGCTATGGATTTTGTTATTAAGCAGCAGTGTGTAATGACAATAACAAGCATAAAAGCAGGATCATAACTTCCAGAGGATATACTGATTCAATAATTTTACTTATATTGAGGAATATGCCCAAGCTCACTCACTGTACATGTATAGCAGATTGAGTTCAGTTGAATCATATAAGTTTGTCCATGGAAGATAACTGCTAAGAACACAGCAACCATATACCATAGTATTCCTATAAAGGAAGGTTACTTATTTGTTGGGAACACTGCATAAATGATGTGTTACTATGTGCTCCTGGTCCAGTGTTCACATTTGTCTCCTGTCCTGCTTCATTCTATGCTCAGACTGTGTGTACTGTTTGTAAACTGTGTCTGTTTCTTTTAGCTTTTATTCACCTTTTCTTCCCTTTTCACCGTGTTCCAGCAAAACCTCTGTTGCTGTGTTCACAAAGTATTTTTCCTGAAGTATTTTTCCTTTCTGTAAGGTCTGTTTTGAAGCTAGCCTGTGAGGAACACTTTGTGAAGGTGTGTAAGCTGCAAGAGATAGTCCATAGAACATGTGATGTGGGATTCACATGTACAGAATTTTGTTAAATCTTTAGGATGGTAAAGCTATGAATGCAAGTTCTAAGTTCCTCATGAGGTAGGAACTGAAAAATACTCTTCTTGTGTCCAGAACTATTTTGGCAGAAACATCCTATAAACATATAGCTTCATAGAAACCCCATTAATGTGAATTTTACTTTTCTGAAAAGAAAATGTTGAGTGAAATTCTGTTTTCACTGAGATGAGTGGCAAAGTTTCAAGGAGTTCTTGTGATCAGTGGCAGCTTTGCCTGAACTTCAGTGGGACCAGAATTCCACTCTTCATTTGTACTGCTTTTCATGTTGAAGGATTCCACAATGATTCATCACTACTAGATATGCTGAAACATTGGTGAAATAGGACATTTTTATTTTTTATGCCTGAAGGTAAAACCTATTTTTTTCACATAAATGTGTGGAATAATTTAAAAAATACTCCTTTCCTTTCTTGAAACTTACGTGAGATTCTTTAAGCAGAGTTCTTCAGCTATTTCCCATTTATATCAAAGAACAGCATCCAAGTCCTGCCAACACAAACAAATGAGGACTTCAATTATGATGAATATCAGACTTCTTAGTCTTCTGAAAAGTAACATCTGCAGGAGGAGAGTAGGCAATGAATTCAGTGAGCAGTTTCCACCGAGCTGTTAGGAACTGCAGGATTTCAGAGAAGGCACAAGAGGTATAAACATGAAATAATCCTGAAGCTGGAAACAAAAATGCTCTGTGCTCTGTTACAAGTTGCTTCTCCTGTCTGTGTGCTTTTACTACACAGAACAGAAACAAAGGTTTGAGGGTCAGGCTTTTGGTGAGGTGTTCCTGGATTGCTATTATCAGTCTGAAGGGGTGGTTCTTTGGGAGGCAAACACAGCAGCTATGCAGCAGCTGAAAGCTGCTATTATAGCAGTCCTTTGTGTTGCTCTCTCAGGGATGGTTCTGTCTGACTTTTTTTTTCTCTGTGCCCAAGTTGAGATTTGGCTGGGGTGGCTTAGCACTCTCACTGTCATTTCGCATGTCAACTTACCTTATTAAAAATGCAGCTGGGTCTAGATGTTCCTGACTTACACTTAGGAACACTTCACAGTTCAGCTGTGGGATTTGCCTGCAAACCTGAAAATGCTCTAATTTTCAGATATGTAGTGGGAACTGTGCACTCAGCATCACTGAGTAATAAATAACATTCATAGGCTCTTTTGAGCAGGTAGCTTGTTGTTTCCATCCCAGATCTCTGTCTCAAAGCAGAAAGGCCGTGTCAATAATTCATTAAACAAATCTTTGTGAATAAATTAAATTGATTTAGTATTTTCCATGTTGAATTACCTTGAGTAGGATGAACCTGCAGAAATATTCCTTTCAGCTTCAGTGAAGGGATGCACAAATCAAGAAATTAACCCTGACAGTTAAAATGAACAAGAAGTTTTGCTTAACTTGACTTATTTAAAAAACAAAAACAAACAAAATAAACTGTATTGCATATCTTAAGAAAAGAGTGTCAACTGCAGTGAAGAAGATCAGAGTAGGAGCCCACAACTTGGTTCCAAAGAGTAGTGGACTGTTTACACTGTCTTGCTTGCAGGGAAGACCTTGAGTTTATACCAACACAGCAGATTACAATCAGTTCCAGTTGTAACTTCACTGAAATAGTCCTCTAAATCGAAAGTTTTAATTAATTTGTTTCTCCAACATATTCTCTGCACACAGAGTGTTGCGTTTGCTGACTGTGGGAGGTTGAAACCACCAACAGTCTCCTGGCGTGGTTAGCACAAAGTGAGACTGGATGTGTTCTGCTTTTCTGTTGATAGTGAGAAGAGAGCAAGGCCACTATATTTGCTAATTTGTAATCTTGTAGCAGCTGCAGAGTTGTTTCAGAGAGTGCACTGTTTGTACCCACTTTACTATTACAAGCCTGAGTATTGCAGCTCCCTTGTCTAAGATTGTACTTACCCAAATAACTGCACTTTTACAAAACTGTTTAACATATCAAACAAGATAATGTGTGCAAATTCCTGCCTGAGATTCCTTTTTTGAATCTGCAGTATAGGTAGGTAGCAAAAGAAGTATCTCAGTATACTAAGTGTTACATCTGTTTTCTGGCACTTTGGAATACTTTTGGTATTCTCTGGAAAACTTTGGGTAGGCGAGAAAATAGATTCATAGAACTATGCAGTGTGTTAACATTTCTTCTGTTTCTTCTTTTTAATATCTTATTAGAATAAAATGGTACACTAAGCAGGTACTTGCTTATGTTAGTAAATATCAGTCAGATGTGTGGATACTTTTGGGGTCCAGATACTAGTTCATATAATTTGACTTAATAAATTGTAACAGTTACTTAACAGTCCCTCTCCAAAAAGAAACTATAGTGCAGAACCTATTTATCCTATAATACAGGCCCTGGAAGCACTTTTCTGTGTTTATCTCAGTGTAATAGATACAACCTGTAACTTAAAGAAATAATTTATTTTCTTTGAAGGTTTTCAAGCACTCCTATCCAAAGTATACACATGCAGCACAGTATGTCAAACACACATTTTTAACCACAGGCTTGTAGTGTAAAAGAAAATACTAGTTGACATCTTTTCTGTGCAATACCAGTAGTTGATATAGAGTCTGTCTGTATTGCTTGCTGACTTATGATGACTTGTTGAATTAAGGTATGAGAATAAAGTATGTAATATTGTTAAAATGTATGGGATTCAATTACTGTCTTGTTGCAGTTGTGTCTAACTGTAATAGGACATTAACACAATGGGGAAAAAGTACTTGGAGTAGAAATTACCTGTTTGTTGGTGTGTTGTCACATCTATACCTTATTATGCAGTTATTATTATATTGTACATATTTGTGTGGAAAGATCAATGAGAATAAAGTATGTAATATTGTGAAAATGTATGGGATTCAATTACTGTCTGGTTGCAGTTGTGTCTAACTGTAATAGGACATTAACACAATGGGGAAAAAGTACTTGGAGTAGAAATTACCTGTTTGTTGGTGTGTTGTCACATCTGTACCTTATTATGCAGTTATTATATCGTACATATTTGTGTGAAAAGATCAAACGCTTGTAAGTTGGGCTTCAGTGTTGCAGAATTCAAAAGCTGGTATGGGCTGGAATGTAAGAAGAAGTAAGATGCGAGCAGTAGCAACGCAATAAGTTTCTCATAGCACATTTTGCTAACATGAAATTATTTCACTAAAAGCTTAGATTTTAACAGAAGACTCAAAAATAAGATAGCTTTTGGAATGTTATACAACAAGATGTAGGGTGCTTCTTTGCCATATAAAAATGGTTGCTCTTGCAGTTTGGGACATACTCCGTAACAGCTCAATGAATACTATACAGGCCATCTTTTGAAGGGTTTTTCATGGTGATTGTGAGAGACAACTGTACTACTCAAAAAGCATATTTCTGGGGGATCTTCAGTATGGGAAGCCAAGATGAATAGTACATATTAAACAAGTTGATGGTGTCCATCTCATTCTAGGAGGGTGATGCTCCATGCTTTAAAGGATTTGAGGTGGGCACAATATATTTTAACATATTAAAGAAAGGCATTTCAACCTCTTGGCACATTTGCTACCAGTTAGCTAGACAGTGAGCTCTTTTTTGGATATTCTCCATCTCACAAATACCTGTGTGTGTGAAACTCCAAACCATGTCTTCAAGCTGAAAGGAAAATATTCAAGGCTCTTGGGCTGAACAGCAAAACTGCATTGTTGATAGAGAGAGCACAGATTAAAACCAGTTTCAAGTTAGAATAGTTATTGTTCTGTCTTGATCAGAAAATAAGACCCAAACTTTTTGGTAGATTTATATCTTTTAATATGCATAACCTTGAAAATGAAAAAAATATTTTTAAAAAAATTGAAATTTTCATCTTTTTATTTTAGATGAAAGCATTGTTTTGATACAAGTTATTTAAATACTAAATGCAGAAAACTTTATTAAATTATTATACGTTTTGGAAAGTATACCAAAACAAAACATCAGCCAAAACAATGTGAATATGGGCCATGTTCATAAATGGATTCTGATACTGTGAATCTGTACCTTTGATGATTAAGCTGTCTATTTGAAATGTTTCATAGGATTCTTCTACTGAAAAACTTAACAGCCCTGAAGGAGTTGCCTTTGGCTTCTGCTTTTTTAGGGATTTGCTAATAAAGTATCTTCAAATGAAGAATACTAAATGACTGTGAAGTTATACTAAATGACTGTCCTGAACCCTAGTTTTTGAATGTCAAGCATTTATAAAATAAAGTTCTTCGTCAAGTCTTCATTAATTATGTGAGTAGTTTTAAGCATTGGAGTACAGTAAGAAGCTCTTTACCTGTAATTAATCATATAAGATGGTATTAAACATCATTGGAAGAAATTGAAGGCCTTGAATAGAACTTCATCTCAAGTCATGCTGGAACAAACATAGAAATGTTTCCAAATTTTAGATGCTCATCATTGTCATCTGAAAGGTTTCACAGGAGAGGCAAATTTATATTACTTGAATAAATATGGGAGCTTGACTACACAAGAAGTAGTTGCAAGTAGTTTCTGACCAAAGTTGAAATTTCTCTACTGTAAAAAGAGCAGGATTTGAATTCACCTAGACTGCAGAGTGAATTGCTATGACCATGCCCTTCACTGGAAGGCACCACAAAGTCCTTTCTTTTGCCATTTCATCTAAGTTTTTGGAGAATCGTGACATGGTTTTCAAAGTCACCCCACACCTTGAGCTCCCATGGGTGTTCCTTAGTCACATTATGCATATTGTGGTGTAGCCCATTAGCAGGAGGCCCAGGCACAGTTAATGAGCCAGCCAGCAGCCTGGGCTGTGAGGTGATGCTCCCAGAGGTGCTGGGGCCTGGAAGGGCTCCTCGTGAGGACAGGCTTGAGCAGGCAGTGCTGAGGTGAGAGATGTTGCTGTGAGATATGCTAGTGAAGAGATAAAGGTGGGTGGCCTATTAAGTGGTACACAGTAGGAAAAAAAAAATAAATTTGCCTGCTTTAGAGGATGCCTCTAGGCTAAGAGCCTGGAGAGGATGAACTGTGAAGAGGGAGAACTGGACTTACATTGGTGGGCAAAAGGGTTCTTCTGCCAGATGTGCCTCTGGTGGGTGATGAGGTATTTCCCTTCAACACATAAAAAGGTGTGGTAATCCAAACCTGTCAGAAATACAGTGTATCATTTGTGTTAACAGTAATTTAAATGATAAGTGGTTGAAGAATTAATTGGTGTAACAGTTGATGATAAGTGGTATCTTCTGTCATGGATGCATAGATATTCTTACAATATGACTTCTCTTTTTTTAAGAAATGAAAAATATCTTTACATTGTTCCAACAAACATTTAATCACAAGTGAGGTTTTCTGGGTTTTGTTTTTAATTTGACACACTCACTGCATGAAATTGAGTTGGTGATTTAGTCAGTCCTTTGAGTGTGAGGAGATATGAGTGGATGTGAAGTTGGGTTCAAAACTACACGAGACTGTAGCCAAAAAATAGTATTTCATCTGCAGAATGCAACACAGGTGCTGCTGTTGTGTGTATCTGACTAGACCTATGAATTCCATGCAGAACAGACACATTTCTTTTCTGCTCACTGTTAAAATTCCTACATGAAGCATGTCCTTAGTATTTAACAGCCTTTGCTACTTTTTTTCATTGTGGTCTGGAATTCAGACATTGCGAGGCCATGACCCTTATTTCCAATCAGAATTTTATTCGGCTTTCATTCCATTTCTTTTGAATTCCTATTATTTGGAGCTAGTGCTTTAGTGTGTGCTCAGAGCTCTGTCAGCTTATCTGTTTTATCTTCTTCTGTGAATGGTTAGTGAACCATTCACCTCTGCTTTTACATCTTGCCTCTCCCTTGTGCCCACTTACCTAGTGATGGGGGCAGCGACTGGTATTGTGTGTTGTATAATCTTTTTGTCCTAGCTGCAGCGACACAGTCTAATTTGGCAGTCAGAAACCCCATAAAGTTAGTCTTTTTGTCACCTTTCACTCATTTTTGAAAAATATTCTGTCTTGTAAAGAAGCGCAGTTGAGCTTCTTTAACTACAATTCTTCCACGTAAGTGAGAAGGAGAAAGGGCCTTTCTGCACTCTGTGTGGTCTCCACAGCATTGCCATGAAAAGCCCATGTAACTTCTTGGCATCTGTGTCCTGAAGACCAGGTTCAACTGATGACAAAGTAGGAACCGTGCCATCTAAACAGATGGGTATTAATGTAAGCACTGGATATAGATGTTATAGACAGGATTCCTAGTTCCAAATGTTACAAAATGTTGTCTGTCCTGAACTGCTACCTCAGAGTGTAAAAGATTTGTTGGATCAACTGTGTCATTTGCAGTGTTGGCTAAGAGTGTGAAGTTGCTCAGAGGAACTTGTTTGTATTTTTGGAGGAGTTCCCATGAGCAACAGATGAAAAAAAGCATCTGTGGTGTTTACCACTTTCATATGAATGTCACATTGTGAAGTCACCATGGAAGAAAAGAATTCTTTTACTTTTTTCTGTGCCTGCAAGTAGGGATGGCAATTCATTGGGAATCTGATGAACTCCAGCACACCAGGCTTGTCTATTCTGTCATGTAATGTGATGGTTACTTAGGGTGAAAGGTCCTCTTCTCTGCTTGCCCTTTGTATCCTGAATTTTTCTCGTGTGCCTGTATGGTGGCGATATGTGCTTTCCTGTACCTTGCTGACAAGAAGGTGGTTTTTTGCTTGTTGTAGTCTAAGCAGTCTCTTGATTCTTCCAAGGCTTCTTCTGGAGCCTACCAAACTAAATTTCCTCTCTCCTCTCAGAGTATTTGAGTCCGCTGTTTTCTGAAGGTTTTTACAGGAGCTACGTGCTTCTTCCATTCTCTGTCCTAACATGAGGCTGATATACTGAGTGATCTCTATAGAGTTGCCCAGTGATTAGCATTGATCAAAGTTGTGAAATGAAAAGAAATCCATGGGAGAGCAAGTGGTGGCCACACCAGTCTTGGAGTGTGACTCAGGGAAGTGTAGGGATGTGAAGTAACTGTGGCCCCATTTACAGTCACGTGGAGAGAGGCTGTGCTGGAAGTCAGATGCACGGCCTATCTCTCAATGTTCTCTGCAGTGTGAAGGATATGACCTAAATCCTATTCATTTTCTCTTTTTATAACACAAAGAGATTAGAATATGTATTTGTACTGGAAGTCAGCTCCTTTTCCACATGATCAGATTATTTATCTTTTACATCCTGCCAAAAGTGAACGGAATGCCATTTGTTTGTTTATTTGGCATTTCTAAACTATCTTTTAAAATAATTTCTTTTGGGAAGAAACATCCCCCAAATTGTTAGTTTTCTTACAGCATGTCTAGTCCAGATAATTTCAACAAAAAATGGATGTTAGTGGGATCATCCACTGAGGTCTTGGCTCTCATTCAGTCTGTACAGATGTTCTTCAGACTCTTATCCTGTCTAGATAATAGGAAGCATGCCTAGTAAGCAACTGTGGAGCGTGTTAGCATAATTCATGTAATTCACAGTACCTCAGCATTCAGCCTGGGGCTGTGGACTCTAAAAATAGGACAACAGATTCTGCACAGCTTAATCTTACCTGCTTGTTAGTCATTATCTTCTTAATAAGCAACTAGCAGCTACCTTTTCTTTGTGGAGTCTTTTATTCCAATGGTTTTACTTTTCATTTGGGAATAAGGCCAGGGCTGTGGCCATCCTCTTTACTAAAGTGTTGTTTATGTGTTTGCTGATAGTAAAACAATCATAGATGCATGTTTTTAGTATTTCTGTGTAAACTCAGAAGAAAGTGGACCAGATGTTGCTGAGTAAGAGAGGAATAAATTAAGTAGGTACAATGCTGTGATTTTTTTTTTGATTTAATTAATTCTGTCTTTCATTGGGCAAATATATTCAATAATGGTGAAATTATCTTTTCTTTTTGAGCATATACAGGTAGGGGAAGATGCAGAGAGTTTGCCCTCCTGGCAGATGTCCTTTCACCCATACCTCTCTTCTCTTCAGAGGCAGCATTATTATGTTGAGCACTTTTGCCAAGACAAGGGATTTACACTTGTTCAAGTGAAAATAGTACATGAAAATAACAATAAAAAATATTTATGGCAATAGTTTGGGAAACAAGCAACTTAAGTTTAATTTCTGCAACTTTCAGAGGCAACTTATATGATTTTAAGAAGTAACTTAAGCCCATACTCTCAATTGCACCTTGCGAATTTAATTTTATAGTTTTTTGGTCCTTGGTTCTGTGCGCCTCAGTGTTTAACACAGAGAGGATGTGTCTTCCTTTGTCTCCTTCTAAGCTCTGTAAAAACATATATAGTCTAATGAAGCACTCAAGCTTGGTTTGAGCCTCTAGATCAAGCAGTAGTACAAATAACCTACTAATGAAAGGATAAAAATAGAGGGAAGAAAAATACATAACATTTATGAAAACAGCAACAATATGGAGAGGACAACAAAAACGTCTTAGAATAATTATGGTTAAGATCAGCAAGAGTAGTTCATCATCTAGGGCTACGTATGTTCTGTTCAGTTTCTCTTTTTGAAAATAGGGCTTAGACATCTAAAGCACTTAAGCATTCTTGAAAATTTAGTTGGTTTATAAATCCGGATCAATACACTGGTAGTATAGCTGCTGCAAATAAGAAATGCAACAGAAGGTGAAATCAGAACTTTTAAATTTCAAGATGAGTTTATTACATGTGCTAATGATACACATAAAATTAAAACCTTTATATGTTTATAAATTGCATCTGCTAAAATATAATTGGCTTGTGATGACTTTAAATTATTTTATTTTCCCTTGTTCATACATCTTGCTGTTAATGATGTGTTGCTTGAAAGAAGAAGGAAGATAACCAATGGATGAAAAGTTTAGGTAATTTCTGAAATCCATGTGACTTAAATTCTAGGTTTCAGAAATTTTATGATTTTGTCTGAGAGATAAATGAGGACTGCATTGAAACGTGACAGTTATTGATGTTGTTTCTGGACCATGATTCCCCATATAGCTAAAATTAGTTCATCTACCTTTAAAAATTGATGTAGGAATCTTGCTAGGGTCTTTTAATTCCTCTCAAGTCATTGTTGGGGGGAAAAAAGATTATATTGTCTGAAGTTGTACACTTTCTGGATATGCATGTGTAAGACACATGAGATACAAGCCTGAGAGTGGTAATGATTACTTAAGTACTCTCTTGCTGAGCTGCAGGAATTTGTGACTTGTAGACCAAATTTTCATCATCAAATTGTGGCATCTTTCAGGACATTGTAAGTATTGATATTCTAAACATTGAACCCATTTCAGTTTTTCCTGTAGGCTCATGATATTTGATGCATCCCAAACCATTAGTGGCTTTTGAAATGCCTTCCGTGATTTCCTGAGGATAATACAGTTTTACATGGCACATAAAGCTCCAAACTTTCTGTTACTTGCTTCTAAAACACTGAATTACGAATTAAAATTTGACCATTATGTCCTTGTTCTGTTTTTCTCAGCTCAAACATACTGCTGTCAGTGCCAGAGCACCATAGCTTTGACCTAGCTCCAGTTGAAGGTTAGGAAATGTCTGGTTATTTGTAACAAGCAAGCACAGATCTTGTCTTTTCATGTAGCAATAGCTTCACACAAACATACTGAAATATAATTTTGCTGGTTTTGAATATATCTATCTGGTGCTCGCATCAGTCAGCAAAATTGGAGATGTCAGGTCTAGTCTAAAGCAATTTAGCAGCAAAGGCTTGATATTTTAAGACAAAACTTCTGGGAGATTGATGGATTGCATTGATTTTCATAGAACAGTTACATGTAAGTGAAGCTAGGATAAAATTTGTACGGGGAGGTGTGGTTCAATGATAACCACTCAAATGTCAAAAGGATTTAATGCACAGGTGAGTTATATTTACTACATATTTTATGATGTAGTTAGTTCTTAAATGTGTGAAAATGATCACCTGATACAGTTTATACACTAACATCTTCTTGTGCTTGGCACATTTTAGTTTTAAAGCCTGGATTATATTCCCATGGAAACTGGAGTTTCTTTTATTTCACCGTTTTGCTTCATGGGACATTACAAGCTCCTGGAATCCTTTCTTGCTTTGAAGTTCTTACACAAATTATGTTTTTAGCTTTTTAGATCTTGAAAACACCCATAGTTCATAATGAACTATCCTCATATGCAGAAAGTACTGCTGCTACTCTTCAAAGTCAGAATAACATCCTTGGAAGGTTGGTTTTTTTTTTTTCATATTGCACTGCTTTTCGTTGTCTGGCTTTCTTGCTTTGAAGTTCTTACACAAATTATGTTTTTAGCTTTTTAGATCTTGAAAACACCCATAGTTCATAATGAACTATCCTCATATGCAGAAAGTACTGCTGCTACTCTTCAAAGTCAGAATAACATCCTTGGAAGGTTGTTTTTGTTTTGTTTTTTTTTTCATATTGCACTGCTTTTTGTTGTCTGGATTCATGTGATGAAAGCTATTTAAAAATGGGAAGCTATCACCAAGAAGCACAAGTCTAGAGAACTCTGCCATCTCCTTTGTATTTCTTGAATCCCCAACTTAAAAAAAAAAAAGTATCTCCTTTGTATTTCTTGAATCCCCAAGTTAATAAAAAAAAAAAAAAGCTACACGTGTTCAAACTGCAGAGTATCAATGGCACACTGACTAGCATGAAAGAGCAGCCTCTGGAGCTGAGGCTGCTTCCACTGCAGGTATTCAGCAGGCACAGTGGAGTGGCTTGGCCGCCCTGAAAAACTCTTCTTGTGACAGGCAGCAGGATGTTTCTGTCAGAAATCAGCTGTTGTGACAGAGTGTGTGGGGAAAGGAGCTGTGAGAGTTCTGGATTCTGGGACGTTTAAGGCTTATCTTCTTGTGGACTCTTCTTCTGGAGCTGAGGCTGCTTCCACTGCAGGTATTCAGCAGGCACAGTGGAGTGGCTTGGCCGCCCTGAAAAACTCTTCTTGTGACAGGCAGCAGGATGTTTCTGTCAGAAATCAGCTGTTGTGACAGAGTGTGTGGGGAAAGGAGCTGTGAGAGTTCTGGATTCTGGGATGTTTAAGGCTTATCTTCTTGTGGTCTCTTCTTGAAGAGAGGTGTCTGCACTGATCTCTGTGCTAGGGAGCACTGTGGCAATAGTGCATCTGAACGAGATTGAGTGCTGCCCCTGGGTTGCTGCTCAGAAGCTACCCAGATACTTGGTAGCTATGATGATGTGGATGAAGTTACTGAAAAGGGAGTAGCTATTGTAGTTTGATCATACTTTTGCTGCCTTCTTGGCTCTCATGGGGTTGGTTGGTTAGTCCCTGGGAGCATGCCTCAGGGTAGCCAATCTCTGTGCTTCATTGAGGGAACTTGGGACTTGACAGGCATGGACATGCTGTGCTTGTAAAACACACTGTATTTTCTAGATGCTCTGAATGGTTTGAATACCTGAAAGTATAGCATTAATCACAATTGTGAAGTAACTCGAAGGGTACTTATTTTTCTTTGGACCTTTGGAAATCTTGACTTACTATTACTAGCACAGTTGTCAAAATACACATGGCAGAATCAGTTTTGCTGTGCTCTGCTGGAAGGCCAACCTTATGGCAGAGCAGGCAGAGGACAAGGCAGGTGGTGCAAGGGCTGAGAAAGGCCTATATCTGTGTTGGTAGAAGTACAAGAAGCACATCTTGGAAGTGCTCTGACCTTTGAGGACCCTGAGAGAACAGGTTGCAAATACTACTTAGCAATGTGCTCCAGGATATGAAAGCTGTTAAAGGAATCCTCTCGTCTTCACTCAGTGTGCATTCTCACTGGAGTCATGAGTGAGTCTGTCTGAGCTGAAGAAAAACCTCTGGGATGTGGTCCATCAAATACTTGGTCATTGTAGTGTTTTTAAAGTATTTCTCATGCCACATACTAATTTGAACAGATCCAGAAAGTTGTTTAGCCGATCCTGGGACAAAACCTTCTTTGTCTGTCTCTCTGCAATAATCTGCTCATTCACAAGAGTAATGGTATCATTTTTATGGGAGACTGCTTTTTGGTTCTCTTGTCCAACACTAGAGCTTTGACCAGTCACCTTCACAGAATAACGGATTTCCCAAGAGATGATGAGCAGCCTGGTCAACGGGTAACAGAATTCCAGAGACATGATAGCTCTCAAATCCTGATCTAGGCTGTAGTGAGTGGTTCTGTCTGAATGGCTGTTCGCTCTGTGCATAAATTGGACAAATGGTCTGATGTTTAAAAGAATTCTTGCAACAGATGATAACTGGTAATCTTAGTTTTCTTGACAGCAAAGGGTTGATTGTGGTGGGAATCAAAGAACACTGCAACTGTATAAACTACAGCTTCTGGAGAAGCAGTAAAATTGGAGATTTGATCCACTTTCCTTTCCCTGTAAGCGACCCTGGTTGACCAGAGTGGGGTGTATCTCTGAGGGAACGCGGGTGTCTCAGATGGTCTGTGCCTGAGTGGAAAACATGAACCTGATTTGCACAAGTGCAAACCTCATATCCGTAAAGTTTTAAAGCAGCAGCTGAAGTGGAGTTGCTGTTTTTGACAGCCAGCCCTACCCTGTACCCAGTTCGAACTGGATGCACAAATTCTAGGGCTCAGCTCCTCCTTTATCTGCTTGCTACAAAATCAAAGTCTTTGTTGCTAGTTGAGCTTCTCTCTCTGTGCTAATGTTTTGATGCATTTTCAGTCCTATCATTGTTCCACTAAGAATGCTGGCATACAGGTAATTAAGTAAAATGAGGTTTTGTGCATATCAGTAGGTTGTGCTGCCAAAAGCCAGTGAGTTCCTTTTTTTAACTTAGTGCGCAAATTGTTTCTAACATGCAGCACATTTTTAATTTAGCCCTCGCATCCACATTATTACTATTTAAATGCCACAGCGTATCTGTGGCACCGTTTGATGTATTCTGGATAGGAAGGGAGTTCTGCTCGAGCAGTATCAGATGTAACTCCATATGGCATTGTTGTGTGAGGCTAAGATGCTTGCCAGTTCCAATTTGGAACATGACATTCAATGCAAATATATCATGATACAACTGCCTTGCAAGGATTTGAGCTGATTGCTGCGCTCTGCTGGTTACAGTGTTGAGGTTTTGGAGTCTGCTCTTGCATTTAGCGTTTAATGAGCTAAAGGGGCTTTATATACTCAACTGTAACTTCTCTGTTTCTCTGTCACTTGAGCGTGCAATGCAGTCACCATTGTATGAGTAGGCTAAGGGGGGCTTTGGTTGCCGGGTACAACCAGAAGAGAACATTCTTCACCATGAGAGTGGTGAGACCCTGGAATGGGTTGCCCAGGGAGGTGGTTGAGGCCCCATCCCTGGGGGTCTTTAAGGCCAGGCTGGAGGAGGCTCTGGGCAGCCTGATCTAGTGGGAGGTGTCCCTGCTCATGGCAGAGGGGTTGGAACTGGGGGATCCTTGTGGTCCCTTCCAACCCTGACAGATTCTGATCTGTTTTAGCAGAGGACTTGAGAGCCCTAATGGCTCAATGGTTGGACTTGATGATCTTGGAGGTCCCTTCCAACCTAAAGGATTCTATGAGTCTATGATTTTGGTGAGCGTTCTAGTGATGTAATGTTGTACATTCCTCCCCTGAGGCAAAGAAGAAAAATATGTTTCTGACTTACCTGATTCCCTGCTCCCAGCACTAGGTCCTAAAACTCCAAACAGAGGTAGTCCTGAAAGGGTAGATGAGAGTAAGGAGACAATCTGTCTGTATATTTGGAAGTTTGAAATTAGGCACTGTCCTACAAATATTTGCACCAGATGCTTCAGAGGGAACAGGTGGTTGGTGGGTTGTTATCTTCCTCTTCCTCCTCTTCTTTACCAGCTAGTGGGCCACAGTGACGCAGGGGAGATCATGCTGTACTTTTGAAAGGCTCAGCATGCCTACAGTGGTAGGTGATCCTCCCTGATGCAGGCTCTGGTCTGCTGCCTTTTTCAGTATGTTTGTAGTGGTAGTTGTTTCTAACAGACCCCTGTAAATCAGGTGTACCTTTTGTGTAGCTGTTAACATACATTATCTTATATGTTCTCTCATAGTGTTTTTCTGAGTTTGCTTCTCCTGCATCTTACCTGTCGGCATTTTCATGGCTTCTTCTTGGAAACACAGTCTGTCTTTTGCTTTCTGTCTTCAGCAGGCACAGTTCATCCGGGAAATAAAATCTATATCAAAGATCATCATAAGCTTTATGGAAAGAAAAATAAATCCCATAATTTGAAATAATGTGCCATTAATTTTGACCCAGTGTACTGCTGACCTAGAGATGCAAATATGTCCAGGGTTGCTTCTAATAAGAGGAGAAAACCACCATATGCTATACGTATAGCAGAGCTTTACTTAAAATAAAAAAGGAGGGGTAAAATTAAAGGATCACAAGTGAAACAGCACTTACCCTGTTGTTCATAGTGATAAGTGAAGTATATTAATAATTGAAAAGTCACTGAAAAAAGTTTTAGGGTATTACTTCTGAAAAAAAATTACATTTTTGCCTGTTTTATTAGAACCTCTTAACATTATTTTACATGTGGAAAAAAAAAATGGTAAAAAGAAATAAATGTCATGGCAGCACATGGGCATAGCAAGACCAGATGATGATTAGGTCATCTTGTTAGTGGCTTAAAAACATCACTGCACATGGGTACAGAACTGCCAGCCTATGCTGAGGAATGGATCACTGCTAAGTTACACAAGCTGCTAGGGAACAAGAAGTGTGGAGATGGAGAGATAAATCTGGGATCCTGGAAACTCTTATAGCAGGCTGAAAAACCGTTCTGTTGTTAATAACAGTCCAGAATGGCTGAAATAAAGTCCATTTTTTGTAGCTTGTTGGCAAGAGATTTTCAGAGGAGTGTCTGATGTTTTCAAGCTGTGTGCAAATCAAAAGGACTATTACTCTGAAATCCCCATGATAAAGTGTCCAAATCATGCGATAAAATACTTTCAATCCTTGTTAGGGGGACTAGACTTATTAGCAGATGCTGCTTGACACAATTACAGTTGCAGAAACAGAGGTACAAACTTAGTGGCTTGTGTGCTGCCAGCTGTGTAGCTAAGTTGGGGGGAAACCAATACTGGACATGACTTGCAGTATCTTGAAGCTCCTAATCATTTGCCACCTACAGACTACGAGATGGTTCAGTTATTTTGTGGTGGGGCTATTTACAGAGATCCTGAGCTGGCATGCAAAACATCGTGTGAGAGACTTTGTGTTAGAGGGTGGCAATGACACTGGACTTGCATGACTGGAAAGTTTTCTTTAGGAGGGTAATGGTACCAGAGGCTCCTGCAGCTCTAATCTTTCAGTAATTTGCAGTGACAATTCTTTTCTTTCACTGCCTGTTTGTCTAATTTTGCTCACTCCAGCTGACTGTGTATTGAGGTGATATGTAAAGAATGAGGTTTAGCTTTTGTATCTGTGGAAGGCTGTATGTATGGTTGAACGTTGTGTCATGAAGGATGATTCCCAGTTTTGCTTGAGTGTTGTGTCATGAAGGATGACTCGTGGTTTTGCATTCTGTTAATTACTGCTAATATTACTACTAACTTTAATGTCGCTTCTAGTCTCTGCTTTCGAATTTTAAGTCAAGACTGCAAAGAACATGCAATGAGCCTTAAAAATTGTTTGTTTTAAATAATTATGAGAGGTTTTTATCTGTCTTCTAGTTTTTAAGACCTCTGGGTTTTGCATTTTCATGCTTTGGCGTTCTTGGTGTGGGCTTGAGGAGTAGAAACTTGAAAAAAGAATATACAACTGAAAGCTGAAATTTCCATGTAACTGACTGCAGCCCAAGCATTTTAAAAATGCCACAAATGAAACAATGCTAAATTGATCTTCAAACTTCCTCCAAAGTAACTACACTTGATTTATCTGCAGGTTGCTTTTTGGCCTTGCATTACAGCTGTGCCACTTTAAAGGCAGATGTTTGAGGACCTGCATGTTGCTTGCTTTGCAAGTCCTGTGTCATGCTCACTGAAGTTAGAAAAAGGCCTGACCTCGAAGAGTTTTGGAGGAAGAAATGATTCACTGAATACAATCCGAGACGTTTCTGCAACCATCATTTTCTGAATGCTTTGTATGTCCATTTTGTTATTAATTTGTATAGATTAATGTGACCTGATCCCAGTGTATTTTATTTTTACGTAGAACTTTGGTTTTTTTTCTGTCTCTTTCTTACTTTGTTTCAACCTTGCATCTCTGTTGAAAAAAGCTCAATTTCATGTTATGTTAACAGTTCATCCACAAAACTCACCTTTGGGAAGATTTGTGTCTGTGCAGTCTTTCTGACTAAAATTACCTGTGCAAACCAGGGAATTTGCATTTAATTTAAGAGAGCAGAATCTGTCTGTTTCAGTGTTTTCTGTTTTTCCCATCAGCATGGTATCCTAGCACTTGGTAATTTTGCAGGCTGACAAAGAGCAAGCCAACCTTATTAAAAAAATAAAGGCAGATCAAGCATTTATTTGATGATACAGTACAGTTTAAGAATCCCCACGTGGTAGACTTCTTGGTAAAACTGTGTAAGTGCATTAACCTTGAGCATGGAGCTGATGTACATGTGAGTAAGATAGACTCACCTACAGCCTTCTCTGAATAATGTTCTCCTGGCAGAGGTGGTGTGTGGCATCCTGCACACCCAGGGAGCAGGAAAAATCTGTGTAGCTTAGAGTTGTGCTGTGACCTGGTATCATCCTGAAAATAACTACATATAAAAGCCACCTGCAAGTATTCCATATTGAAAGTCCTCTCCTACGTTTTCATCAAAGAACAGCCCTGGGTTTGTAAAGAAGTGAGTATGCCATGAAGCTGCTGTGGCATGAGCTGAACCACTTGCATCAAGTTTTCCTGACTTTATTACCCATCTCTCCCATCTGCTTCTTTCCAGGACAGCGGCTATCAAGAGCAGGTATTATAAAAAAAAAAAAGGTCAGAAGGATTTTGTCATATCAGATTATTTTGAAAAGTATGCATGCTACAGCCCTGGGTTTGTAAAGAAGTGAGTATGCCATGAAGCTGCCATGGCATGGGCTGAACCACTTGCATCAAGTTTTCCTGACTTTATTACCCATCTCTCCCATCTGCTTCTTTCCAGGACAGTGGCTATCAAGAGCATGTATTCTATGATTATAAAAAAAAATGACAAAATTTTTCTACCTATCAGATTATTTTGAAAAGAATGCATGCTGAATACAAAAACAAGGAGCTGAGTTTCTTGGTTGAAAAGAAAATTTGAAAAGGACATGCTTTAAGCCTGAAGCTCTACATGGCTATTGGTCCCCTCTTTCTTTTGCTCTTGTCTAAATAAGTGCAATTAGTCCTCTTACTGCACTGCCTCCATAGGTCATTCATAGAGACTTTCAGCTTTTTTCAGTGTTACTTAAAAATGAAATCATGTGAACATCAGAACGTGCAAAACTTAGCAAAAAAATTCTGTTCTGAATTTGTCAGACACAAATTTTTTTTTTCCATTGCTTTGCCACTGTCTTAGCTCCTGCTTTAAGTTGAGAAATCTGTAGCATTATGATGAGCAGATTAGCCAGCTGTATAATAATTTTATTGTAATGGTTTTTGAAAAAGTGAAGGAGGATAGGAACAACAGAAAACAAAATAAAGGTTGAAGGGAATAAGTCCAAGAGGATGCATTTCCAACAGTTAACCTGATTTTAAAAGTAATCAAGTAGGAAAAACAGAAACTAATGGTTATAAAATGAGGAAAGCAACAACTAACTTGAAGATTTACAGTTAAATAAAACTTTTTAATATCTAGATTACCTATAGGATACAAAGCTAGGAAATATACAGGAGTACAGATACACTGAACAGAAAAAACCAAATCCTCACTGTTAACATTTACTAGCACACCAACTTTAGGGCTGGTTGACTGACTACTTTTGTGAACTTATGCATTTATATTCCAGACTGATAAAAATTCTTGCTTTAGAACTTTCTGCAGTATTTGCAACCATCATCCTTTCACAGATTTCCCCAATCTTATGGGTAACCCAGATTGTTATGTAAACAGATACTTTCATCTGCAGTGACTGTTAGATCAATTTCACTGTTGATCTGCTGGGACTGTATTTTTCTACCATATAAAACAGGTATTTTTGACTGTCTTCATTATAGTAAGTAAATTTAGATGATACTCTGAACAGTTCAGGTAGAAAAATTTTCTTTACAACAAATTCTGGAAAGTGGGTCTTAATTTCCTCTAGGGACATTTGCAAATTCGTGTGACATCTGTAGTACCGTTTCTGCAAGTCTCATCCCTAGAGCAAAGAGGATTTGTACTGTAGTTATGACTTGTTAAGAGATTTGTAATATCAACACTCTCCGTGAAAACTGGATCAGATGGGATGGCTTATAGAGGAAGCTCAATTTCTGTATGATGATTTCCTTCTGTGGTGAGTCTGACTGTTCTGAGTAAAACTGGT
>NW_008583484.1:13992-27430 GCF_000691845.1 Merops nubicus | reverse complement strand
GGAGAGCAGGTGACTCCGCAGGGACGGCGACAGATGGCCCCGGGAGGGAGGGATGAGCCCTACACTAATGGGGTGGGCAGATCCCCCCACGCACACCGCGGGCATGTCC
Organism: Merops nubicus; assembly: GCF_000691845.1. Classification (NCBI taxonomy): domain Eukaryota; kingdom Metazoa; phylum Chordata; class Aves; order Coraciiformes; family Meropidae; genus Merops; species Merops nubicus. Next base: position 27,321 of record NW_008583484.1, on the reverse strand, counting down.
CCGGCCTGGAGGGGAGAGCCCCACACTGACAGACCCCCGCTGGAGGGGGAACTCCTCCGAGCTGGGAGCCCTGGGCCAGAGGAGTGAACCTCTGTGGGGATCCCTTGACAGCACAGTCCCTGCCACCAGGACCGGGACACTCCTGCACCCAAAACCTCCAGCCCCATCTCATACCCGGGCAGGGCTCTCACAGCGGTGCAGTTCCTGCTGTAACTTGGCTCTTACTGAAGACTGACAAAACCCGCTAATTTTTAACTTGCATCCCTTAAAAGCTGGTGGTCTTCTCCTCGCTGCAGAGCACCCTCCTTTTGCTGCAGGGGTCTGGTCTGTGTTCCCTGGTGCTGCCCTTTGTCTGCCCAGTGCCCCTGCGAGCTCCAGGTCGGGGTGCAGTTGATTAATAATCCTGGTTGATTATTTTTTTGCCGCAGGCCTCTCGACACAGCCCATCTGGCGCAAGCTGTGGGACGATGTGATGAAAACCAGGCCGCCCAACTCGGAGGTGAGCAGATGCTTCCGGCGGGAGAAGGGGCCCGGCACAGGCACCCTGTTTCTGCTGTCCTCTGTGAGATTTTGTTTCTGAGCCTGCCGACGCTGCTGGCCAACTCCGAGTGATTGCTGCCGCTTGTTTACAGGTGTTTGTAGAGCTTCAGACCCTGGTAGCACAACCATTTTGGGAAACGAGGTTCACAAAAGCAGCCGTAGCGTACAGCCACACCCTTCATCTCACAGCAGCAAGTTTGCCAAAAGAATAAATCCTGGCTTTAGAGATATAGTTCTTAGGGACACGGAGGATAAAAACCAGTCTTATACCCTGCTTACACGTACACTGGCAAAAAAAACCCAAACATGCTGATGTTTTAGAAAGCACTAGAAAAATACTTGGGAGAAGACAGTTTGCCAGAATAGTTTTACATAGGAAAGCTGAAGCAGCTCCATGGGGTCAGCGTTACAAAAGAATCATTAACAGCTTAATCATAGCCTGGAAATAGACACACGGGAAGAAAATTCCCAGTGATTTGGCTTTTAATAGGCAAAGCCACGGCATGGCTTCAGGCCACTGAGCGTGTTGAAATTAGGCCAGAAGTAGGATAGAGAAAGCAATGGGAGTAACACTGGTTTTGAGCAAACACACTGAGGAAAGACATTGAGAACTAGGAAGTTACTCACAAGTTGCGTTAGCTGTAGTCTTTTGAACACATTTACCAGCTTGGCAGGTAGCAGTAATTTAACTTAAAAAGAATTAAAAAAATCATGGCTGTTTGTTAATGTGGCCCTGTTGTTTATCTGCAGAGTATAACCTGCTGGAGGAAGAAGTTCCTTGAAACATTCTTCTCGAATGTTCTTCACGGTGTCTTGGATGTGTCCTCTGACTGGCGCCTCAACGACCGCCACTTTTCTCCGCTGCTCCACAGCTCCCCGCACGTTTCCCAGCTTACCCTCTGCAACATGCTGCAGGGCGTGGTGGAGCTCACTGCTGAGCACAACCAGAAAGTACTTGAAAACCTGGCTGGCTCCCTGCGGATCCTGAAGTTCCAGCACCTCCTCTCCTCTGACCCGTCCATCAGGCATTTGCTGGTTTCCCTTCTTCACCGGCTGATTCACCATGGCTCTGTCAGCCAGGTGTCCATGTATTCCTGGCCTGTTCCCGACACAGTTCTTCTCGTTCTCATTTTGAGCACGAGTGCTGGGTTTTGGCGCTCGGGAAATGCCCTGGTGTATCACAGCAGCCCGTGTGGCCTTTGCAGAGAGGAGCATGAGGCCCGAAGCCAGGAGGCGGCACAGGAGCGAGCAGAGCGGAGTGATGGTGAGAACCCAAAGGGATCCTCCAGAGCCCTGGAGGAGGCTGATATGGACGTGAATGGATACGGGGCTGATGCTTGCTTGAACTCTGCCCTCTCCAGATCAAGAAGTCCTCCTCTGCATAACCAAGTACGTGAGGAGGCAGACAGCAAGGTGCCCTGTGACCACGCCAATATTCAGGGAGGGTCTCCTCCTCATAGCATCTCAGACCAGCTGCCCTGTCACCCTGTTCTTCGAAAGACACCCAGGCGGCTGAAAACTGCGGTAGGGAAGAAACGTCGCTGCCTCAGACGAAGCAGGGCAGCATGTGCTGACCCAGAAGATCTATATGATTTTGTTTTCACTGTTGCTAGAGAGGATAATTCAGGGTTACTTGACAAAAACAGTGCCACAAGGGGAGAAAACACTGAGACTTGGTCTAGTTCCTCCCCAGGATCTCCATGCACTGGCCATGCTGGCTGTAAGAAGAGAGGAGAATCTGGTGGGATCTCTTCTCTGAAGGCTCCTCACCGCTTCCGAAGCGTGTCCACACTGGAATTGTTCTCCATTCCCTTGACTGGGGAGACATGTCGGACTCTGAGTAACCTGCTGAGCTCCTGGGTGTCTTTAGAAAACTTGGTTCTGTCATACAATGGTTAGTGGTGGGAACAGGTAGCTTCCTTCCAGCCTTAGTCTAATGCTCTGAATTATTGCTCAAGTTTCCTTAATTTTAATTTTTGTGGGATGGGCCGTGTAAGAGTATTGCTACCTGATCTTGAGAAAAGCATCAGCAGGGATGCTTAATGAGCATGGGGACTTGTTTCAAGGAGAGAACAGGGCCATTCTGCCCTAGAACAGCCCCCAGCCTTGTGCTTAAATGCCATCCTGAGAGAGGGTGAAGGGATCTCCAGGTCTCTCATATACATGGTCTAGTTTAAGAACGTGCAGGTGAAGCCGTGTGTTTAGCCCTTGCCTAAGGCTGCGTGGCCGCCGGTGCAGCTCCAGCTGCACGCGCACCGGTGTCCATGCAGGCACAGCTAACACCTTTCTGCTCCAATGCTGTTCCCTCCAGGCCTGGGTGCCAACATCTCCTGCATCCTCTCTGGGCTCCGGGCCCTCTCCCGGCACTCGGGCTGCCGGCTCCGCGTGCTGCGCGTCAGCGACGTCTTCTCCCACGTGCCCTGCGTGGAGCTCGTGCGCGGCGTCCTGAGCGCCTGTCCCCAGCTCCGCACGCTCTCCGTCAGCTTCGACCTCAAAAGCCAGCCGGACAGGAGCAGGCCAGAGGGCAGCGCGAGCTGCGGCGAGGCAGAAATCCCAGGTAGGAACCCATCGCCGTTCTGAGCAGTGAGCAGGACGTGGCACGCAGATGTGAACTCCACCCTGTTAGTGTTGTGTAGTTAAGCAGTTCGAGCCTCATCTTCCTGATTTAGGTGTTGCTGCTTGTCATTTCTAGTCTGTGACACCCGAGTCTTGGACAGAGCGTTTTGTTGTTGTATGTCAACCTGCTGCAACGTCTGCTCTGTAGGGGGCGAGTCACAACCTGTTAGCAGGGACTGGCCATGTAGCCCATGAGATGTGTATCCCATTGGATGCGTGGATTGTTTGGGAGCTTCTGCCTTGTCCATCCTGTTGACTGTGGGGCTTCAAGCCTTAGACACAACCTTAAGCAAAGGGAAGGCATTTCTTGGTCATCGCAGTACTAGAGGCAATGGCAAAACACTGCCCAAGCCTCTCAGTCTGGGAGCTGCAGCAGCATGTTCTCAGCTCACAGGTCTCTCATTACCTGTATTAGCCCTTGAATGACCAGGAAAGCAGCAAGAAAACCCTGAGCGAGTGTGGAGTGGGACCAGCGAGGAGCTGTGCTCTGGGAAGACACTCTCTGGTTTGTGCATAAAAAGTGTTTTTTGCTGCCAGAACAGAGTAGAAATTGGTGGCCCTGTGGTCTGGCAGGAGTCCTGAAATGAGCCTCAAATGACTTTACATTACCATAGGTCTTAGTAGCCACAGAGCTATAGGCATAGGCACTTTCTGGCAGCCTAGATGATGGACATGTCAGGCACAGGGACTGCTTGCTTGCTGTAGGACCTGGCTGTGCTGAAGACAGGCACTCCAGACCAAGGTCTTTCCTTGCTGTTTGTTTTTATTCCGTTAGAGAGCTGCCTGGAGCAGTTGGAGATCCGATTCCCCAGGGAACCGCTGCACACCACCTTCTTGCTGCCAGTGCTCAAGGCATCAAAGTCCCTCCAGCAGCTGTCCCTTGACAGTGCCACACTGCCCTGTTCTCAGGAACTTGGGTTCCTTTTGGAGACACTCAAAGGTATCTGCTAACCTATAGATAGCATCACTTATGACACAGGAGCTTCCCTGCTGTTGGCTTCCATCCTTTAGCATGAAGCCAGCGTAGGAGGGTCCATTTCCTCAGTGTGGACATCCTTGACGTCTCCTGAGAAAAGAAAATGGGTGTCAGCCATCCCACTTGCTGTGCTGAGCATGTGAACGATCCTGCATAGCAGGATGGTTGATGGCTTCTTTTTAATTACTCACAATCCAGCAAAAGTTATCCACAGTCCAACTCAATTTGGGGGTGTTAGCTAGTGGGTGAGTCAGTCTTTTATCTCAGGGACACACAGCACTTTACCTGGGAACTTGTTTTGCATTTAGAGTGTAATCCAAATTTGAAGAAACTGAGCTTTCATGATGTGAACCTGGCCGAACACCAGAAAGAAGTTCTGCTTCTGCTTCAGGATCCTGTCCTGCAAGGTACAGCAAACTCCTGGGTGCTGGTGCCTGGAAAGGTGCTGCAGGTGGCTGGTTGGTGTTTAAGAGGTGATCTTTGGATGTGTAAGCCTCAGCCAAGTGTCTCTGTCCACAAAGCAGATCTGTAGCTGTTGGCAGGGTGGGATCGTGGCTGGTTCTTTGTGCCAGCAGGGCAGAGGGGATCAGCTGGTGTGTGCTGCAGAGACGAGTCCATAGTCTTGGATGTAAAGCAAAGTTTTTAACCTGCAGAGCATATCAGGAATTAGAGCCTGGGTCAGCTGGAGAAGCCTCTTCTCCAGGTGTGATCTCTGCTGTGCTCCTATGATGTTGTGTGCAGGCCACTGCAGGGGAGGAAGCTTTGTCCTTGCATAGGGATTAGGGGCTGGGGCTGTCTGCAGGATGTAAATGTGGAATAATGAAGCATGGAGGAGGGACTAACATGTACCCTCAACCCATTTCTTTGTAGAAATCACCTTTTCCTTCTGCCGACTGTTTGAAAGCTCTACTAGCGAGTTTTTGTTGGAAATAGTCAATACAGTGAAAAGAAATTCATCTTTGAAGAGCCTCAAGCTACCTGGGAATCGCCTTGGTGCGTATAGTGAACGTTGCTATGGGACCTTGACCTTAAACCAGCTCTGGGAGATAACTTCAGGGTTGGAGTTAGGACCGTGACTACCCGGTGACCTCAGTGCTGAACTTAACACATGCATCAGCAGAGTGGATTTAGTTCACAAAACAAGGAGCACCACTTTCACTTTTTACAGGCAGAATTTCAGTTGCCTTCAGCGATGTACGAAGAGCCCAGGTGCTCTGTGGGCATTACAGTTGCATCTCTCTGCAGCAAAAGCATCAGTGGGACTCCAGATCCAACTGTACACTGATCTGCTTCAGGCTCTAACAGGAACGGATCCAGCAGCAGAGGCAGTGCTTCTCATCCAGAGGCACCAATTTTGCCTAAGTTTGAGGATTCTGTGCCTTAAAATCTGTTTGCAGCCACTGGACGGATAGGGATAAGTAAAGGAAGGGTTTGTGTCAAAGAAATGGAACTGAATTTACAGAAATGATAGGCTTTTTGGATCACAGGCCAAGTAAAAATGGCAGAGAAATAAATTTCAGGTAAAACAAGAATACTGTTTGTTTGTTGTTTTAATGAAATGGGAAACTCAGTCTGAAATGCACCTCATTTCTGCGGTCTGAGTTTAACCCTTTGCTATTGGCTAATTTTAAAACAAAGCTGCATCTTGACTTCTCAAACAAAACCAGGATTTTTCTAGTGAAACAAACTGCCCCATCAGCAAATGTTTCCATTGCCACTGTGCACAGTGGAATGAATTCACTTTAGGTCAACGTGGGGGACAAAATGAGGGTACGGAGAGGAGCCCTTTGTGCTGCACACACGTGCTTACAGCCTCCTTCCTGCACTGTTATTCCAGCCCTGTGACCATTGAAATATATAAGACGGTTCCCATCTAACACCTGCATTTCTCCCTTCCTAGGGAATCACAGGCTGGTTGCCCTTGCAGACATTTTCGCTGAAGATTCCTCCTCTTCTCTTTGCCAGCTGGATGTCAGGTATTCTGCTGCTCGGAACACACTGAATTTCTTGTTTCAGGAGGGCCAGAGCTAAACAGGGCTCAGACAGCAGGAAAAACCCGAGCATGATTTTGTTCCTTCCTCAAGGAAATATGTGCTCAAGAAAAGCTTAGAGAAATACTGCAACGGGCACATGCAACCTCAGGGACCTTCAGCATCTCTGAGGCATCTCACTGTCCCTTTTATAAGTCAAGCTCCATCTTAAAAGCATCCTGGGACTGTCTCTGCATTCCTTTCATCATCTTTGGTCTTCATCCTGAACTGCTGGTCTCTACTTTAGTCTGAATGGCCATAAAGATAGGCAGTAACCTTCATGTAGCATATGGAGGGTGGCATTTACTGCAATAATGATGACTTTTTTGCTTATTTCCCTCCTCTCACTTCCTTACATCTCAATAGTTCAGGTTGGTTCGCGACACTCAGGGTACACTGGCTTGACAATTTATTTAACCATGGCCACTCTTTCAGCAGTCCTTGAACCCTGATTGTTACTGTGCCTCTCACAAGATCAAGTCCAGCACAGAACTTACTTATTTACACACCTGTGCAGGGGAAATGAACTTTGAATCTCCTAGAAACATCAGAACTGACACATCCTCTCCCGTTTTTCTCAGAAGGAAGAGATAAACACTTACTGTTGAGGCTGGCACCAGGACCTGTGTGTTGGGCCAGGTCCCTTGGGCCAGGTGCTTGACAGCTGCTCTGAAGCTGAAGTGATCCAGACACTGCTTAGCCAGCAGCTTGGGACCAGCGACATTTTAAGGCCACAGCTAGGTCTGATTGAAGTCAGCAGTAAGGAGGCCAGGATAAGGACTTTAACTTGTCAGTGGATACCACCTCAGGTTTAAAAAGCTTCCAGCTGTTTTTGTTACTGTGCTTCAGTCTTGTTTTCCCTCAAAACTAAAGTCCATTCAGTTTTCACTGCTGAACAGTTGTACTTTGCATTGAAAAATCTGCGAGTACCTGCACTGGCAGTTACCAGAAGCAACAGTAATTTAAAATGCTCAAATGATAGCCTAGATTCTTAATGACTTTTTTTTTGTCCTCCTTTCCCTTGAAAGCTCCAATTGCATCAAACCTGATGGGCTGCTGGAGTTCACAAAGAAGCTGGAAGGCCACATCCAGCAGCGAGGGGGACAGATTCAATTCACACATCTCCGCCTCTTCCAAAATTGGCTGGACCAGGATGCTGAAACAGCTCAAGAAGCCCTTCGGCGTCTCAAAGCTGTGTGCAGTGTAGTCAACGACTCGTGGGACTCCTCCCAGGCCTTTGCTGACTACATCAGTGTCATGTGATGGACACAAGAGCAGGAGAAAAGCCATCAGCTTGAACTAAGTGGTTCAGTCCCTGGCCAGTAAGATTTATGTCACAGCACAGGTGGGGTTTTCTTCCTCTGGTTCAAGCAGGGTACAGTTGTTCTTGTCACTTTCCTATTCACTTGAAGGGGTACCACACTGAGGTGACACACAAGACTGTGAGTCAACAGCTGTATTTCCAGGTGATCTAGCTCTTACCATCTCAGTTTCAATATTTTAACTGGGACAGGTGTCAAGTGAACTTTCTGTGAATTCCTGCAGATCTCTGGCTGGGCAGTTACTTATTTTGCTGGGTGTTTTGCTACAAACTTCATGTTATTTCAGCCAGTGGCTGGAGAGTCTCAAGCCATCTGGTTATGGTCTTTGGCAACCAGCTCTAGGTGACCTCACTTTTGAGCAGGGGTGTTGGACATGAGCACGGTGAGGTCCCTTCCATCTTCAGCCATTCTGTGAAAGAACTCCCCTCTCTTGAAGAGAATAGAAAACAAGCTAAAACAGCCCTCAGCCTTACACATTTGGAAAATGTTACTTTATAAAATAAAAATAATCTTTATGTACCAAGTAGCCTGCTGTTTATTTGCAATCCTGTTGCCCCTCTCCACTGTCTGCAATCATTTTACAGGGGTTTTAACAGTCTGTTCTTTTGTAACTTTTTTATAATAAAAGTATAATTAAAGACTACATCATGTAACAAAAGTGTGAATTTTATTACTGGCTTGTAATGTGATCTAAATAAAACACTCTGCTAGATCAGGGGATCCTGCCCATAACACAGCAAGTGGCTTTAGAAATGGAGTTACCTTAGTAGAGAGCCTGATATCCTATGGCCTACATGATCTTTCAGGACAGATGTTCAACATAAGAGCTGTTTTTTTTTTCCCCTTGTGCAAGTCCTTTTCTTTCTGAGTAATCAGCAAGGTTTGTATTTCACAACAGAAACAGATTCTGCAAGTTTCTGATCAGCAGCTGTAAGCCATGGCTGTCAGGAAAAATACATGACTGCGCATGACGTGCTGCAAAACAGCAGGCCTAGCTTAAACCTGAAGACAATTGGCAAAGTAGAAGACACAGACACCAACAGCACAATAGCCACTGCTGAATCTGATGAAGCACACAAGGTCCTGTTATTTCCAGTTCCCAAAGGGTGAGTTTTCACGCTCACAATGCAACAGCAGAGAAAAAGCCCTGGACTCCTTGCTGTTGCAGTAGACTGAAGAACGCCAAGGGCCTTCCTGTCCCTCAGCCACACAACAGCCCAGCGTGTCCTGCTACCCGCTGCCCCTTTCCCTGAAAGGGATTACAGCGGGGTGGGCGGCCCCGGCAGCCTGCCCTGGCCCCGCCAGGGAACAGGAGCCTGTCAGGGAATCCCCCGCTGCTCCTGGTGGGAGTGATGGTGAAAGGCGAAGGTGACGGCAGCGTCCCAGGCGGCCCTCAGCACGGAGTCCTGCAGCCCCCGTTTGTCGGCGCAGTGGTTCCACTGGGAGAGGTCAGAGGTGCAGTCGGAGCCCTCGGGCGGGGGCCGCACCTGGTGGCCGTTCACGCAGCGCCGACACTTGATCCTGGAGCAGAGCAAGGACGAGGTTAGTGCAAGGCGCCCCCGCGCGGGGGAGATACAGCCCAGTAACGTTTGGATTAACTCTGCCCCAGCTGCACCCCTGGCAACCAGGTTTTCAGGCAGGATGGATTACCACCTTTCATTTAAACACACGACTGCCTCCTGGCATCTGCAGCAGGTATGACAGGACTCCCACATTCTGGAAACCCCGGGGTTCTGTTTCTTCTGATGGCACTCTCTCCCCCCACGTCTAGCCCTGTGGGAACAGTCCAGCAGGACCCAGAGGAAGCTCCCCTCAAAGGTGTGGGGTGCTGCTTAGAGCAAATCGAGTGAACACCAACACACTGCCAACACATTCTTAGCACTGCGTCAGGCCTCCCAAGTTCCCACCACGCCCCAAACTGCTCCATCCTGGTGCCCACCACAGCCACAAGGTCGTGCTCAGGCTGTTCTGGAGAGACCCTAATGAGCTGCCACCTAAGGAGACAAAGAGCAGCAGCACTGCCAGCAAAGCTTGTTGCCATGCAGACAAGATACCCACACAGAGCTAAGCTCTGAGTCAGCTTAAGACTAATCCTCTTCACTTCTTGCCTGAACTAAGAGTCTTAACTTTTACAGTGAAGCATTTTCCTGCACTCCCTGTCTTCCTCCTGGTGGCTACAATAACACAGGTCTCAGAAATGGGAGAGAAGGGCATAAAAATGGTGAAAAGGTTTCTTTTAGTCACCACAACAGCATTTGGGTTGGCCTCATGAATTTGTAGCAGAGGGAGCAGTCCTGGCAGTGGAACCATCTCAGCATTTGGAGATCACAAACCATCAGGAGGAGAGTGGCAAGGAAGGACCAAGATGGGCTCTAATTTTAACAGATTTTAATATCTCTTCCTCAGCTGCAGTATTTCACAGCCTCCAAACACAGGCAGCAACAAGATAGTTTGCTCACCTGTTCAGTCAGTACAGGTTTTCTAATACAAAGTGAGCCCAGCAAGGAGGTGCTCATCTCCAGGTGTTAACAGCCTCAGAAGCAGAGACACTTGAGGTCCTCCCTCTTTAAGCTTCCTCCTGCTGCCTGAGGAACCCCTGAATCAGCAGACCAAACTGTGGAGGACTGTTTTGCTGACTCCATCCATTAGTAATTCAGTGTACTCACTTGTCATGGGTGTCACTGGTGGTGGTCTCATTCAACGTGAAGAGCTCCTTCAGCTCCCCAAGGGAGAAGTGCCTTTCTACATCCTGCTCTTCATCCACCACACAGCTGCTGAGGGCTTTCTTGTGGGTCTGGCGTTGGAATATCTTCTCCTCTATGGTCCCTGTCTACAGGAGAGAGAGATGAAGCACAGTCGGGACCATTTAGTGCCTTGACAGACCAGTACAAATGACAGGCAAGTTTTACTAGCTGCACTCCAACCATGTCCCATTTGGTTGCTGATCTAACTCAACTCTGCTTCTCTTGCCTTTCACCGTAGCTACAGAGTAGATCAAACAGAGGTTAACAGATGAAGAAGAGCTGGAGCTGCCACCTGTGACTGGAGGTCACATTGGACCACATTGTGCTGATAGGAAACAAGGGAAAGGAGCTAAGCAGCTACAGCCATTCCCTCACAAAAAAAAACAACCAACCAACCAACCAACCAACCAAACCAAACAACCAAAGAACAGGACAACAAACACAAGCTCCCCTAAAAACCAGCAATAAGGGCTAGCCCTGGGTGACACAAGCATCAACAATATTTGCTGGTTCACCCGCACAAATCAATCACACCCACTGTCTGGAGGGAGATGACTGCTTCTAGAACAGATACACAGAATGCCTAATATGCTACATTTTTAAGGCAAAAATCTAAAAGCAAAATGTTTGTTTTGCAAACAAACGTAATACAAAGGAGGTGGGTGAATAGTCATGATTTGCAGACTGGTTTCCTAGTTCTAAAAGCAAAGGACCTCCAGGTGCAGCCAGGTCAGAGAAAGTAAAACACAAAGAAGAGATAGGCAAAGAACACCTGTTTTGTCAAAGTAAAATAATAACTGGTCAAGGAGCACAAGTTTACACACACAACATCCCCTCCCCTGCCAAAGCACACAACAAAAACCCAAACCCAAACCAAACCAACCCACAGTCTGCACTAACGAGTAGTGAAAGTGAAGAAGAGCAGAGAGGGGATGCTTCTGAGCAGTAATCACAACTGACACTGCTAGACAAAGGGGGACAACAGCCTCCACAGAGCAGTCTCCTTTGTGCTCTTCCTTCAGAGAAGCTACCCCTTTCTGCTACCTGGTAGGCCCATTTCGAAATCTGCTGTAATTCTGGGAATGTACTTGCTGTTTACTAAGTACATGTACACCCAACCAAAACAGACTGCAGCCAGACTGAAGACCAGCAACTTCAGTATCAGACACAGCCCAAAATTAAAGAAGTCAGATGCCTAAATGACTTCAAAGGATCATCTTATCTGGAAAGCCACAGCTGTTTCTCTATCTCAGAAGCCAGACACCATTAGAAACCAAGGCCTGTAATAATGACCCTCCAGCTTGAAACTTTATGGTTTTCCACAGCAACGCATCTAAGCGTAAGAAGCAATTAAACTCTAATCAATTCTGGTCAGAAACACAAATTGGTCTCCAAATTCTCTGAATTTGCTATAGCCTGGGAGTGCTGTGGAAAGTCCCATTACAAGCTGTCTCCTCCCACCCAGCTTCTGATCCTAATCACAGCAGCTACAGCCTGGGCTGGCACAGAGCACTGTGTGGAGGAGGTGGGAGGAGCCAGACTCACTGAAAGCAGGCGGTAGATGTAGCAGGTCTTCCTCTGGCCGTCGCGCCAGACGCGGGCCATGGCCTGCTCGTCGTTCGCCGGGTTCCAGTCCGGGTCGAACATGACCAGCCGGTTGGCCCCGATCAAATTCAAACCGCAGCCACCCGCTTTGCTGCTTAACATGAAGATGAACTCGGGGCTCTGGGGGAAAAGGCAGGCTTGGGTTAAACTGCAGAGGCAGCCACGCTCCTCCTCGCAGCGTTCAGAGCTGGCGGGAGAGCTGCTCCCAGCTGGCAGGTTCTACTCACTGAGGGGATCTTCGCTCTCTTCTTAATGGACATGGTGCCGTCCAGACGGACATACAGGTACCTAGAACAAACGGCACGTACTGCAACCAGCCCGCTCAGACCTTCAGAGCATCCCACTTGGAAGAGAAAAACCTTTCACGAACAGCCTCGTTAGAAGAACACGGGATTCATGAGCTTTTGCAGAGGGCCAGAGCTTTTCTGCTGAGTGACCTCAGCAGTCAAAGCACAAGCCACGTTAGTTCCAGTTCAGGAACATCTGAGGTAAAAGACAGATCACAAGTTCCTGCCAATAGAAACTTTAAAAATAGCCAGTTTCTTTTACAGTGTAGGCTACAAGTACAGTCTTGCAGGATTAAACAAATGAAGCCCAAAGACAAACCTCCTGTTCCTGCAGAGCTTTTCAAATAGGTCCAGCGTCTGAGTGTAGTTAGACACTAAAACCACCTTGTCATTACTGGTGCTTTTTGTAACAGCGAGGATGTAGTCCAAAACTAGCATCTTTCCTAGATAAAAAAGAAAGACAGAAGAAAGCTAGGGCAGAAGCTCCCAAATTCCAAACCATGGAGGGACACTTGATAAGATGCCAAGTATAGTCCCATGGTTGCCTTGTGTTAGGCAGCATATTTGTACTGTTGAGTTCCACAGTACCTGAAAGCTGGGGCTCCACAGACTTGGTGGTGTAGCCAGCAGGGAACAAGTCCAGGGCTCCCATGAAACCTTCTTCCTGTTCCACACACTTATCATGGATGAGAGCAGGGTCTGGAGAACAAACAGTGCTCAGAGACTGTGGAGTGCACAGGGGAGACCCAAATAAACCCACCAGCAGTGCAAAACCCAAACCCATTGCATGAGCGGAGCAACTCACGATTGCAGAGCTTCTTCAGGGAAGTGATGGAAGAGAGAGATGACACAGTGATTTTGCCCTCCTTCAGCTCCTCCACTGGCTTGGCTTGCTTCAGGAAGTTCTTGTACAGCTCAGCCTGCAGAGGTGTCAGCCTGAAACAGAACAAGAGCACTGCCTTGTGCAGGGCTCAGCCTGCACCCCAACCAACACCATCCTCCCTCCTCCATCTACACAGGGGGTTCCTTTCAGCCTGACTTTTTTACCTATAGTACAGACAGCCTAGAGCTGTCTCCAAGGCTGATGGTATAATGTTGAAATCTCAGCCCAGAGCTGGAAGAGAAGCTTCCAGAAACCCTGTGCACAGCCCAGTGCTCTGTGCCACGGCACACCAGCTGGCGGGCAGAACCACCCACCAGCTGGGGATG
>NW_008583484.1:2752-13961 GCF_000691845.1 Merops nubicus | reverse complement strand
CAGAAAGAGCAACACACGGCCAATGGCTACAGTCTCATTCCTAGAGGGAAGCAGTCACCGCAAGCACTGATGGGCTTGTTGCAACTCTCTAGTGCTTCCTGTTGCTCCTCCCATTTCCCAGGCAGAGTTCATGCTTTCTGGTACCTGCAGCAGACCACCTGCTCAATCTTCACCGGCAGGTATTTGGACAGGATGTCTGAGGTTCTTCGGATTAAACACCTGCAGGGAGCAAAATCAGATGCTTGGATGACGTCAAACCCCTGTTTCATCACCATTATCTCTCAGGAGCTCAAGACAAAATCTATTTGATATCTCCAAAAGTCTCTTGACAGTCCCACAGGTGGCAAAGGCCAGACACCCACCATCCACACTCAGCTACTCTAAGAGGCTCCATCAGCCCATGCTACAGAGTCCAACGTAACTCACTGTTTTTCTGAGGCTTCCAGATTTGGTTCACAAGATTTGGAGGGATCAGGTACAATTCCATGTAACAGTCCAGTCCCTGGTGAGAGAAACTCAGCTCTTCCTCAGACTACCAATGGCATTCTCAACTTGAGCTACAACAGACCAGTGGCATGGGCTGCAGACAAGGGCAGGATTTAACCACCACACACTGTGGACAGAACTCACAGTACAAACAAGCAGTTCCCCAAGTAATAACTCAGAAGCCACGATGAGCTCATTGTCTGGCCTAAGATTTCAGCAAATGGCATATCCTTTGGGTTTCTAGAAATGCCCCATGGAGCAGTTCTACCACACTTCAGAAAAGATGAGATGAAAAAGAGCTGAAGCGAGCAACCAGAATAATAAAGAAGTGCAGAAACCCAGTTCTGCCAGGAAACACAGAAAATATGATGTTATGAAACCTACAGAAGAAAGGCAACAGAGATATATGACAGCCCCAAAATCTGTCAAAGGCTGTTAAAGAAAGGAATAATCTGGTCTCCAAACTCATAAGCAGTAGGATGAAAAGTTACAGGCTTAAGCTGCAGTAAGGAAGATTTATGTTACACATTAAGCGCATTTTCTAACTGCAAAGACGGCGATGCCCTGGAAAAGGTGTCCTGGGGAATTTGTAAGCTCTTCAGTGCTGGGTGGGGATTAAATAAGGGTTAGTTTAGATCTAACACCTTCTACCTTAGGACAGCAAGATGGATTAGACAACTTCTGCAAGGCCCTTCAAGCCTTACGACCATGATTCCACATCTTTGCATCACTGTCTCATTTGTAATTCCTACCAAATTCGACCAATTCATTTGTTAATACTTATGTGCTTCATCTTCCCTGCTTGTGTATGACTGTTGAACAACAAAGGAAAGGACACAGACTTCCACACAGCCAGGCACGAGCATTCCTGAACACACTTTTACACCCCTTTTCCATCAACTATAAGGAGAAATAAATGCACCTCAAGAAGGAATTAGCTCTTCTCCTCCTAACTTTTCCTTTCTCCTAGGCTTCTGCAAGCTGACCTGAGTCAAGGTCAGGGCTGTCTCCATAGAGGCTGTACTCAGTGTGAAATTCAGTTTACTATGGCTATGAATTGCAGGATTGTATTTGCGATGGTTGAAAAAAGCTCAGATTAAAAAAAAAAAAAAAATAGAAAACTAAATGAAGCTACCAGCAATGCTGTGAATCCAAAATCTAGTAAGAGTTTTCAGAGAGAGACAAGTGATTGTCAGCAGACATGGACAAATTTGCCATACTCGTGAACACAAAAGAAGCCAGGTCTAAAAAAAAAAAATACTAAAAATCAACCAAAGAGAAATAAGATGGCATTTTACATCACAGAGATGCTTCTTGGGGATCAAAAGTCACATCTTTGACACTAGCAGCCTAATCCCATCAGCCCTACAGAGCCAACACAGCTCTGAAAGTGTGAGCTGGATTCTTCTGTGACTTGGACAATCAACAGTGGGACTGAGAGACGTTCCTTATACCGTCTGCCACTCAGCACCTGGGCTGGATGGATCTCAAGTGGGCCCAGTCTATTCTGATGTTATGTGTAAGAAATTAAAGGGTGCTGCCTGACTATTCAAATCCCAGGAGAAAACAGAAACCTAAGAGCCACACCAGGCTTCAGCACCCGAGTACAATTGCTTGGGGGTGACTGCAGCTAACTGTGCCGTGTTGACGTGCTGTTTTCCAGTCTAAAGCTACATGCATTGTAGATTTATTAGGCAATAAATTCTTCCACAATCACTTGCTGAATAGATGTAACTGGCCAGAGAATTCATCACAGCTACAACTGTAATTTGGAAAGATAGCCGTGTTCACAGAGGGTTTATGCAAAAGCTCTGCGCAGAGAAGAGGGATGAAGCTCACCTGTTCACAATGCTGATCAGCTCTTTAAGCCTCTCTTCTCCTTTGTGTCGCTCAGCTTCACTTGCATCCGCATCTCTGCCTTTCAAGATGGGGATTTCAAAATGTCTTTTAAATTCCTGTGCAGTCCCTAAGCACAACAGAAGTGAAAAGGTGACAATCACCACATAACCTTTGATCAGTAGCCCGCAGCCCCAACTATCACACCACAAGCATGAGGCCTGACAGATAAAACAAACTCTCGTCCCATCAGTATGATTTGTTTTCCTTCCTAGCCAGGAAAGATCCAAGCAAAGCAGGCAAATCTGTACAACAGAAAATCATTTTGTTCTCCAACAGCAGTGCACTGCCAAAGGTCAGATAATTTTAATTAAACCTGAGTGCAGTCAGGCATGTACCGGTTTTGCTCACATTCCAGCTACACTTTTACTCCCAGCTTCTGGCCTTGCAAACAACAAGGCATTACGTGTCCCTGTTCCAAAATTATCAGTAATCAGTTGCTTATTACTGGTCACAGGCTGAAAGTGGGAAAAATTGCAACTGGATGCAAGCAGCTTTGATGGCTGTAGCTACAGTATTAACCTCACCTCAGAGAGAACAAACCCGATGTACATGGAGACCAGTCTTGCCCAAAGTACAGGTCAAGGGAAACAGGAGAAATCACATCATCTCCCAGTAATAACTACCCAAAACTGAAGCACATGGGAAAAGCAGATGTAGAACATCTACCACCCCATCACATCCTTTCCTTGAGAAATCCTGGGGAAAGAACAGCTGAACACAAAGATAGGGCCCAAATGTTGCTTGTAAGACCATGAATCTGATTAATGGTGTTTAACCAGAGTTGTGCATGCACTAGAATTAATGAGAAGCCTCTTGGACTGGATGCCAAACAATCCGAGACAAACAAGGCTGACGAGTTACAGCAACAAGGAAATGATTTACAGATTGGTTTATTTTCATTCCTTGACAGAAAAAATTACCTCTCTTGACAAAGCCAAGCTGCTCCACACTGGAAAGCAGCAAACCTGCTCCCAACCCAGCAATGCAGAAGATGCATAGACTACCTTGCTTTTAAAATGAAAACTGAGCTTGCAGACATAAGCAGAACACAGGAGTCAGAGAATATTAGTCTGCCACCAGCAATTGTAAAAGGGGTTTGATGCTGAAAATTCACACTAATCTCTCCTCGAGATGCTATTCTTCTCTCAGAAGTAACCCCATATTCACACACCTCCTTTGGCTTAAAAAGCAAGAGCAGTCTTAACTCCAAATGCCAGACATCACCCTCAGCTTTCTCTCAGATTATCTGAAGGTGGGATGGCAGCCTGCCAGAAACCTGGGCTTTGTTGTTCAACCCTGCCACAAGGCACATCATTTCACCCTGCACCAGTCACTTCAACCTCCTCTGCCAGATGGATATTGGAGAGCAGGGAAAAGCTGTCACCCAGCTGCCTCTGTACTCAGCGCAGAGAGCATGTCATGTCAAATCCTCCTCTCCATGGAGCCTCTCCTGCAAACACATTGTTCCTGGCTTAAATTTCTGAGCCCACCATAGCCTGAGAGTGTTGTAAGAAATACCATTACAAGCTGGCTCTTCCTGCCCAGCAACTCCTGCATTATATCCAAGGGCTTATTGGCAGAGAAACTCCTAGCCTAGTGGATATTTCAGCTGACCAGTGTAGCTATTCAAGAACAGCCACATAGTACTCAAGGTCTTGTATTCATTTTGCCTTAATTCCCCTTCCAAAATACCTGTTAAGACTGGTGTACTTTTAATTACAATCTTGAAACAGAGTTCAAATTATATAATGTCTCTAGAACAGAGGAATCTGATGTAACTTTCTAGTTACATGCAGCAGAATAAATCTCCAACCTGTACATGAGCTCCCAACCTGTACAGGACCTTTCCTCTCACTAATGCCTTAGTTGGTGCTTTTGCTGGCACTGGTAGCTGGGGGATGCCTTGCAAGCAACTTCCCCTCCCTCACATCTCCACTCACATTCACCTCTTACCCAGGATGCCTGAATTGACGAAGTGCACCAGGCTGAAATACTCCAGCAGGTCGTTCTGGATGGGGGTGCCCGAGATAAGGACTCGGCGAGGTGTATTTAAGCTGTTGAGAGCCTGGTATGTTTGGTTTTCAGAGTTCTTCAGTCTATGGCCCTTTGAAAAAAAAAAAAAAAAAAAAAGAAAAAAGGAATGAAGATGATAAATCCAGCAGCTCTGATCTCTGATGGGAAGCAGCTTGGAGATCCTCATCAACACTGACATGCTGTATCTCCCCACAAGGTATCTCACCACTCTTCCCATTCCTGGCAGTGAACTAAGCATTGTAGTATATTCAAACGTTGCAATAGATTTCTTTCAAAGCAAGAATCTGGTGGGAAACCCAAAGCCATTGTGTGAGGAAATGTGACACTACAAGCTTCCCAGACCAGGAAGATCCCAGTCACACCCAGGCAAGAGGGCCTACCATGAAAACAACTACCACCATATGGTCTAACAATAAGAATTGTTTCCTGTTTGAAGATGGTGACGCAGCTACTAACACTAGGCACTGAACTCTGGACCAGTAACACTGCATCAGCCAAGGTCAAGATCTCAAGCCTATAGCCAGGATTGCACACTAATAAAAAGAGATTCTGCACCTCTTACAGGGATAATCTGAATACAGGCCCCACTTCCCATGCCTGGGGAAAGCAACTTTATTAGCATCTGAGTGCCATGCTGTAGGACAAAGCCCAAGTGATGAGATGCTTTCTGCAAGTGCCAGACCACTACAGAGCTGAGTACTTATTGGGAACACAGGGAAGACACGGCCAAGGACTTGCATTCCCAGTGTCCCTAGCTGCTGGCCCCATCCTGGGGACACTGAGAGGTGTGGGGCAGTCACGGCCTCCCAAAGGTGGTGGAGAATCACACTTGTGAGGATGCTCTCTTTTTAAGCTCCTCTCAGCACTGCTCTAGCAAATACAACCCCACACCACTGGGTGGCAGCGCTATTTAACAAATGCCCTCCAGCCAGCGGCAGAGGACACCTCAACAGTGGCTGGGGCCCCCAGCTTGATCGTTTCAAGGAGGCAAAGGGTATTTGGTTTATTTTGTCCTTCAGAGCATCTCTGCCACTCGTGACCTACAATCACAAATAGATAAGTGAAAGCAGAGCTTGACATCAAGCAGGGAGTCAAGCCAGGTCTGTCTCCTCTTGAACAAGCAGCACATGAAGCAATTCCTCACCCAGCTCTCCCACCTCTGCCCCAAGCAGCAGAATACAGAGGGGATGAGGGTCCTGCCACAGGAGTGCCCTTTAAACTCACCCACAAGCAGAGAGTAAGACAGCCAGATAAAGTGCCTGACAGCAACCAACAAGAGCATGCTAAATCACAGAACAATAAGGTTAGGAGAAACCTCAGGAGTTCCCAGTCCAACATCTCTTGGTCAAAACACAGACAAGTTAAAAATCACCAAGCAGAACATAAGGACAGGCCAAAGACAGACAAAAATGAGAACCAGATCAGTAAGACAGGGCACTACATTCCTCATAGAGTAAGGCCTCTTCAGAGTCAAAGACAGGCAGTGGATCTACCTTCTGCTATGTATTTCACACTGAGAGGGCCCTAGTAGGAGCTTCCACCCTGCCAGGGACCTACAGAGTGGCCACAGTTACCACTACCTGTTTTTTCTACACATCTCAGCTCGTGAACACACCCTCTCTTCTTCGGGCTCACCCAGTAGGGGAGAGCTGGTTACCCAGAATCTCTCAAACACCAGGATGGGTGCTGTCCACAGCTAAACCTTGTTTTCTGCTGTCCTTGCTCCCTATGAAGAAAGCAGAACCAGTTTTGCCCAGATCTCAAGGAAATATCAGGGACAGATTCTCTTCAAAGATTCCCCTGTACCTCATCACATATGACCAGGCCAACACTGCCCTTCCGTAACACCTCAGCATGGAGTCGGAAGGTCTCATAGGAGATGATCAGGATGGGTGACGGCACTCGCAGGCCACGCTGGTTCATAAACCCAACTGCAGAGGGAAAGGGGGAAAAGGAAAAAAAGAGGGATGAGGAAAACAAATAGAAGCTCTGCAGTCAGAACTTTTGCCTTAAAAATCTAGGAAGACTTGTCTGTTTCAATTACTCTGTTGCACCCCTTTCACCCATGTATACCCACAACTTTCCCCACAGCTGCCCCCATTTCCATCCCCCTCCCACCTTTGACCACTCGCTTCCTGGCTTCTGGCTGGAGCAAAGAAGAGGCACTGGGATAGCCCTAACTTACACACATGACCAGACTTGGATTATTCCCAAATGCCAGCTATCACCCAGCGTGCAAGGGCCTGATCTAAACAGGTTAGTGGAGAGACTTTCATCAGCCTCCAGAGCTCTCATGACAGCTCAGAGCAGTTCACATCAGCTGCCGCAGGCTTCTGCCAAGGCAAGACTTCGACCTAAGCCAGCCAACCGCACCGACTGCAAACATTTCTGTACCTAGCTTACGGTCAATCTCTTCCTTGGAGCCTCCATCAATGGCCAGCGGCTGGATCCTTCCCCCCAGCCATTTCTCCACTTCATTGTACCAGTTCCTCACCAGGCTGGAGGGAGACACCACCATGGCCTTCTCGATTTCAGGCTTGCAGTCTGGACTTTGCCGGAGAAGAGTCCACATGAGCGTGATGCACTGCAGGGTTTTGCCCAGCCCCATTTCGTCTGCCATGATACAGCCGTGACTCCCAGGGATCCGTCGGCTCGTCACACATTCCCAGAGGAATTTCACTCCCTGCCAAAAAAATTGTTCTCTCAGAGCAGGTGGGGACAATAGAAGAATGACAACTTCATTACAGCTTCATTACCACAATGCAAAGGACTCACACTACAAGAAAAAGCAAATCTGTGCAGCACATCTCTGGGGACATGCAATGCTCTAATGAGACAGAGGGAAATGACCCAAGATGCAGCTGGAATGCAAACACATCTGGTTTGGAACAATGTTACTGGTGCCATGCACCAGTAACACGCACAAAATCTTACTAGATTTTAACTGTACAATTATAACCAGCTTCCTGACGTGAATTCCTGGCAGAAATTTCTACCCATGGCTGTATCAGATGGGCCCAGACCATCAGCTACCCTGCATCAATCAGTGCAAAGAGATTAATCACCTTAACAACACCCAGTCAGGTAGTTTTAAAAACAAAGAGTCAGAGTGAGCAGAATTGTTTCTGCTGCCTGATTAACTCCCAGAATACCCTCAGCAGCCCTCAGTTTCTGCCTAGAAACGCAATGACTCACCTGGAGACTCAAGGTCCAAAGCAGATTTAGCTTCAGAGAAGACACAGGGCTGAGGTTATAGCCCATGTCACATGGCAGGAGAAGAGCTCAGCCCTGTGTTAGGCTCAGGCACATCACCAAGACAGATAAAAGGGGAAAAAAAAAAAAAAAAAGAGACAGACTGCAAAATGTTCCTCCATCATGTGATGATACAAAGTTAGAGAAAACCAGTGTTGTGCTGGGAAGGTACAAGCTCCCTGCATTGCATCAACAAAACAGGAAGCGAGGGGCCCAGCCTAAACAGACCTGGAGGGATTCACCCCTCTGCACTCCACTGTTTAGGACTGGAAGATGGAATCCCTTCACATGCACTTTTCAAGTCCTTTTCTTTCTTTCTTAGGCCCTTAACAACAGGTTAATAAAGTTTACTTGAGCCAGTTGAACAACTATGAAATACATTACTGACAAGAAGAGTGCCTTTGGCTGGGGGTCCAGCTGGGTAACCTCCCAGCAACCGGGCAAAAGATATGACAAAGTGACACTGTACAGTGGTCTGGGAGCATCACTTGAATAAAGCAGCACAGGAATCTCAGCAGGCAAAGACTTGTTAGTCAGAGGCTGCCTTATCAGAGCTATCTGTCTAAAAAGCGTGCCTAGGACAGAAACATACCTATCATTACTTGACAAAAGCACCAGCAGGCAGTATATTACCCAAAACCAGAGTGCCTCCAGCTATGTAGCCAGAGACAAGCGTTACGCTGGGTCATGGGTTCAGTACCAAGTCAGAGATAAAAGAACAAGCTAGGAGCAGCCTACAGTGCTCTCAGAGCTGTCTCAAGATCTCCCATGCAGGGACACATCCAGCTTGACCTGCTTATCCTGCAAGATCAGCAACCACAGCTTCCATCTGTGCTGCCTCAAGGCTTAAATGATAATATACTGCATCTGTGATGAACTTCAAACTGTACAGATACCTACACTCGATACCCAGAGATTAGTACCCACCACTTTGATACTGTGATGTTGCACATATTTACAAACATAGAAATGTTTTGGGCACTCTCCACTGTCAAATTCCAAGTCTACATAGATCACGGACAGCTCACACCTACAAAGGTCACCTCCAAATAAAACACAATGAAGAAGGAATATACTCCATGCTGTGCTGGGAATTGTGGTACCAGAAAGAAAAGCTTCAGTGTTTCCTGGCTCAGAGACTGCAGATCCAATTAATTCTGCTGACCAGCAAAGCACAGTGGTGGACAGTCTGCCCTGCCCAACTCGAGACTGAGCTGCAACATAATTTATTGCAAACACCTTGCACACCGAGTTCCACTCAGCAGCAGACTTCATCCCCAGACTTCAAGATAAGTAAAGGCTGGACTTTCAGCCCTGGCTCTGCAAGATCCCATCTCCCTGCAGAATCTGGTCTTCTCCTAAGGAAGTGTGTCACCAGTGACATGAAAGTCAAGCAATGTGCTTCCCTAGACCTGTGCAACCAGTGCACAATGGTCACAGAAACTCCCTAGTTTCTACTGTTAGCTGACTCAACCTACAACCCCACAGAGAACCTACCTGCACATTAGGCAGCATCATGTTTAGGCTGGGAGTGCTCTGACCCTGCTCAACCAGAGGTAAGAGAAGAGAAAGTTCTTACCCACAAGAACTTTAAAGGACAAACAGGAGCACTGTAATACTCCCAGCACATCCTCTTGCTTAATAGGGGACAGAAAATATTTGCAGCATTTGACCTGGTATGAAGACGGTTAAACCAAACATTTCACTTTGCATTTGCAACAGAACAGAGTCTGGTAGACTGTCACAGACTGTTAGTCTGTGAGGTCTATGTAGATCTCACAGCTGGTGGGTAACAATTCCAACAGAGGAACTGCAGCTTTTTGAAATGCACCGAGTCCTCCATCCATACCCTCAGGTCCCGATGGCAAACTTACTTCTCTCTGATGGGGCCGTAAAACACGGCTGAGGACAGGATCCACCACAACATGGACAGGTGCTTTGTCCCTGCAGGAGGCAGCCAAGGAAGAAGACAAGTGTGATTAATGAACTCAGCACAGCATATGTTTAGGGTTTTTTTAAATCTCACTGCTATACTGAGGACTCCCCAGTGGCATGAGGGAAGTGACTGCCAACAAGAAAGTGAAAAATGGATTAATTCAGTTTTGAGAATGAAGTCACAGGCGCTTAATCTACAGTCTTACACATCACTGAAACCACATATTCAGGCTGTAGTTAAAACAAGGGCAGAATGCAGTCTGATACACAGTTATAGTCATTACTATTTTCCATCTTTCAATAACAATATTGTAACTGCATTACTGGAGAGAGGAACCCCTTCCCCTGTCTGTGAAGACCCAGCTGACAGCCCTTTTAAGTTATGAAAGTAGCACAAAAAGTACTACTTCAGAACAGAAACAATTAGACAGCCTAACATTTGACTGTCAGTCATCTCCCTCTGCTTGTTCCTCAATGCTGATGTTTCCTTATGAACAACTAAGCCACAAGATTTTCTAAGCAGCTACTCCCTGGGTGCATCCTCATTCCCTGAAACAGGTTTAGATTTTTGATGAGTGGGAAATGAAACAGCCTGTGGAGGAGCACAAACAATCTGGCACAGGTATGCTCCTCCTTTGATTGCTACTACACCTGAACCAATGCAGAGGCAAAATACTTGGAACCAAACTTCCCTTGAGTTTCAGATCCCAACTCAGGCACAGTTGGGCAGGAAGTACATAAACCTACACACACAAGGAGGTCAGAGTCGAAGCACTTCTGCCAGGTGATGACTCACTTGTCTATTTTTAGCTGGTCATGGGCACTCAGCAGCGGGGGCTCGTACAGAACCAGAGCTCCTTCCTCAAAAGGATCGTGGAGAGGACTCCTCTGCCCTGCCCGCTTGACGCCCAGCGTGCGCAAGCCCAGCGGCCCTGAAAGCAAACAAAGGCACAAGTCAAAGAACGACTTCTTCTGGAAGAAAGCACAGCCTTGGGGAAGAGCCTGGGTACGCTCAGGAGCAGTGAATGAACAGAGTGCTGGAGCAGAGGTGCAGGCACAGTTTTGCAGGCAGCAAACCCAGGCAGGGCAGTTGGGCAGCACTCTGCCAGCACACAGCAGGTGGCTCTGTGGCAGGACAGAACACAACGAAGGGGCAGAGGCAAAGACGGAGGAACGGCACTGCCCATCACAGGGGGTGCACCAAGACGGGCACGGCTGTGGCAGTGGGTGCTGCACCTGCTGGCACACAACAGTGTAAGCTGTCCTGCAGGGTGACTGACAGCTTCACTGCACACATCAGCAGCTCAATAAACATTTCTACAGATGAAGTATAGACTGGGTCAAATCCTCTTTTTGAGTGACTTAAATCAGAGTTGTATCTTTTATACAAGGTCAGGAAGTGATGAAGTTTTGCAGTATCACAGATACCACCATACTGCTGTTACCTACTCTAGGGTATTATTTTCTCTCTGCTGAGCAATAGTAGATGTTTGGCCCTGGAGCCAATTTCTGTGGAAAGCAGAAATAAAGCATGAATCCCTTTTCCTAGTATCATATTTTGATGTCACAGTTTTGGAATGAAGATGAATGCAAAAAGAACATG
>NW_008583484.1:0-2721 GCF_000691845.1 Merops nubicus | reverse complement strand
CTGTCAAAACAGAGTTGGCTAACTGTGTTCCTAGGATTGATTTAGCTTGAGAACGATTCAAGCAGGGTCATTTTGCCCACTGCTCATTAAAGCTCCTTGCAAAAGGAGAGTGTATCACAAGCTGAGGCAACAGTGCATGCACACCAAGAAAAGAGCACAGGGAACAGCCTCAGTGCCCAAGTAAGGTAAAGATAACAGTCACAGAAAGCAGCTTCCCCAGTTACAGTTCTGTTTCAGCCTCCTGACAAATCTGCTTTTCCACAAGCAGAATTTGTAAAACTGTTTTTGGGCTTCCCATTTCATAGCCAGTGTCTGCTTACAGACATAAAAAAAAGCTTGAGTGAAACTGGTTGATCTGCATTTGAATTTTTCAGCTGGAGGGTGAAGGGGAGGAAGGGGACAAGAACAGGCCCATTTGTTTCTGAGGTCTTGTGTTTCTCTGATTCAAATCAGCTGAGGCTTTGAACTTCAAAACTGCGTTACTTTGAAGATCACCTTGAAACTCAACACACCAAGAAAAGTAGAAAGAAAACTGGCATATACTATCTTTCTCACCTACAGCCTTCTGTCTGTTAGTATCATTAGGGTATTGTTTAGATGGTAAACCTTCAGCACTTGGAATTAATCTTGCTTTTGTATTAGTGAGCTGCTGTACAATCTTCTGGCACTACATCAAACACAGAGCAGTAAAAACACAAAATCCAACCCTGAAATGTAAGATTTTTCCAAACTAAATGCTAGTAAGAAATATGAAGACTTTGTTAATGTGCCAGTATTTTTCTTTCAAAATTAAGTCAGGATTTCTGGAACACATGCACCAGTGCAAAAAACCCCCAATAATCCTCACAAATATTTTGACAGGCCTGAGCATCACCCGTTTTACCCGAGTCAGTCAACACAGACAATACTCATCTTACCTTTATAATTTGGAATGGGGACTTTGAAGGGTTTGGACAAAATGCTGCGGATAAAAGCCTCCTAGGAATTCAGAAAAAAAAACAAACAAAACCACGCTTAAGAAGTCTGAAATCAGTCATTGCTCAAGAAGGCAAGCCCAGGGCATTTTGTAAGAACTCAGGTTTTGCTGGGAGTCCCTCTATTCAAGCTTTAACTCCATCTATTTTCAAGAATATCCAAATGGAGGAAAGTAACAAATCAATACGATTTCCTCCCCAACTCTGCTTTTCAAAACTATATTCCTTTGTGTTTTCTAACATGCAGAACTGATTTTTCATAACTCCCATCTTCTCAAATCCACT
This sequence comes from Merops nubicus, assembly GCF_000691845.1. Lineage (NCBI taxonomy): Eukaryota > Metazoa > Chordata > Aves > Coraciiformes > Meropidae > Merops > Merops nubicus. The sequence goes on along the minus strand of NW_008583484.1, from coordinate 1,462 downwards.
AGCGTTAATCACTTCTTTATATGCTATTGCTTCCCCCACCTTGGTAATTAATTTCAATTAAAGCAGTTAACTTCCCCTAAAGGAGCTAGCTTACCATTGTGAGAACAACCACGCCAGACCAGCAAGCGCCCAGCTAGTCCAGCACCCTGTCTCCAGGAGTGGAAGCTCAGAGAGAACTGGGCAAGCAGAGAGCACTTGAACCACCTGTGTGGAAAGCTACCTATGTTCCTTCACCTAGACCCCACAGAACTCTTAGTCAGGATTTCCATTGTAGAAAGTACCCTTACCACAGCTCCTTCAACATTAAATGGCTGGAGGTAGCAAAAGGTGTCGCTCCTGAAGACTCTGCGCGCGGCACTTCCATAACATCTCTGATTAAATGGATCCATGGAAGCATTTGGATTCCCTTGATCAATGAGCTCCACATGCAACCCACCAGCAGAAACACCCACTTACATGTTGGCTGCTATCCAGGCAGTGAGGCCTGTTGGTCAACTGAGTCAAAGGCTTCCGGAAAGGCGACCGGTAACATTCTTCACTCTCTGTCTCATTGACAGGCTTCTGCCTCTTCCGAGTCTGAAAAACATAATTGCAACAAACCAGCTCAGGGACAGCTGGTGACACCAGAAGATAGCTGCATTGCTGTCACACTCAGTAAGCACCTAACCACACAAGCAATCCACCCAGCCAGCTGAGTATCTCTGAACAGAAACAATCACAACACACCCCCACTGCCAAAGGACAGAGCCAGCAACACCACCAAGGTCACCATGCCCTAAAGTTTAACCTGCACAAGGGCCAAAATATCTTCCTAATTACAAAAACAGCTACTCTTTTCTAAATTGTAAAAGGGCAGGCTTCTTTGTGCTAAGATTTGTCCTGACCACCCTCCCCTGAAAAAAAAACAAGGAAGAAAAGGCAGCATCAACAGCATGGAACTACATGAAAGTCCCCAGAGGGTCCCAAGGCATCTGTTGTTACACAGGCGAAGGGCCTCACATGGAAACTGAAATTTCAGATGCTCAGCAAGGCATGAAGATAAATAAGTCGTTGATCTGGTTCCTAATTTAACACAGTCCTCTTCAGATCGAGGCATAGTTTTAACCACCTGCTGGCACAGAAAAAGGGATTTGGTGCAACAAGCACCAGGTGAGACTCTCTGAGCTGTATGACATAGAACGTAACAGCATCGTGGGACTCTGTCTTGCCCTCAACTTCTACCTCTTCCAGATCATCAGCTCTCCCACAGACACCTGGGAAACTTTCCCAGGGATAACTTTTTTTTTTCCATAACCACAAAGCACCACCTATACACTACGATGCTCTTCCACCAGCTACGAGCCCAGACCTAAGTTTTCTGCCCAGCTGGCGAGAAAAGCGTAAGACTGGGGCCTGACCCTCAGGGCACAGAGTTCGGAGGCGGCAGCAACGTGCGGTCAGGCACCGGAGCCTGAGCCGGGCA